>NC_137816.1:67384504-67467004 GCF_963921795.1 Nannobrachium achirus
CCTATATCCTATATACTAATGTTACACTTTGCTCTTCCTCTCGTCCCACAGGTGTACAAAGTGCTTCACACGGTGGAGTGGGGCTTTAAATGTACTGCTGAACCGAGTCTCAACGGCCACTTTGAACAGGGAGGACTGCAGGCTACCGGGATCCCAGCCAGAGAAATCCCAAATGTACATCACGATTGGATCAAAACAAGAGCTTTTGAACTTCCAAGCGTTACTGATTGCGTCGAGCTGCGTTGGATCCCAGACGACCCACCGCCGATATTAATCCTTTGGGTCATGTGGAAGATCGGATCTTATCTTAGGCGGTATTTCCACTTTGGTGGTCGGGGCTCTGGTCAGGGCAAAGGTTCAAACATCATACCATGCATAGCTCCAACCACACCACCGAGCGAAGCTCCAACCGCACCACGGAAACGCCATGTGCTAAACAGGGTTATTGATTTTGCCGGCAGCGTTCTTTTCCCGCGTCCCAGATAGAAAAGGAAGCACCCCTGAAATGTATGTTCCTAAGATTGGCCGTAGAAAAGGAAGCACCCCTGAAATGTATGTTCCTAAGATTGGCCGCTAGTTGCGTTTTCCCCCCGGCCGGAACTTTACATTTGATGTTATAACCTTAATAAAGATTGTCATGAATACTTTATGGTTCCTGTCGTTAGTTTAACATTTCCTTTCAATCACCATGATATGCGTTTTGTGAATGTTGGTCCCATTCATAATATAATTGATGATGAAGCTGCAGGGGGGCGTGGTCAACTTCTGATGGTTCTGGTCAGGTGGGCGTGTCAGTCACTCTGCACACTGCTCCAGTCCATAGGAGAAATTAAGCCTAAAAAAGTAAAATATACACATTATGTAAAAAAGGTAATAATTCCAGCAGTTTAATAGTTTAACACGGACACAAAACACACAAGGGCAAAACATATAAAGAAAAATCTCAGCCCTTGTCATCAGCCTAGTGGTGAAAACACGAGAAGAAAATACATTATAGCCTCAGGTTGCAGTGTTTTTGTGGATGTTCTGATGGGTATTCAGATGATCCTTTCTACTGAAACTCTTGTCAAACTTTTCACAGTGATAGGGTTTCTCTTTAGCATGTGTGAGCTCATGATGTTGTAGATGGCTAGAGGTAGTAAAAGTCTTACCACATTGACTACAGGGACATGGTTTAAATCCTGTGTTAACCATCTTGTGACTCTTTAAACAAGTCTGTTGACTAAAAACCTTTCCACACTGGTCACACTGATATGGTTTTATTCCTGTGTGAATTCTCTGGTTTGCTTTAAGGTGGGGTATTTGAGCGAAATTGATTCCACACTGGTCACATCCATAGGGTTTCTCGTCAATATGGATTCTCTGGTGTTTTGTTAATTCATCATTGGTCTTAAACTTGCCCCTTTCACAGTGATAGGGTTTCTCTTTAGCATGTGTGAACTCATGACGTTGTAGATGGCTAGAAGTAGTAAAACTCTTACCACATTAACTACAGGGACATGAATTAAATCCTGTGTTCATCTTGTGACCATTTAAACAAGTCTGTTGACAAAAAGCCTTTCCAAACTGGTCACACTGATATGGTTTTATTCCCGTGAGAATTCTCTGCTGTGTTTTAAGGTGGGGTATTTGAGCGAAATTAATTCCACTGGTTACATCCATAGGGTTTATCGCCAATATGGATTCTTTTGTGTTTTCTTAATTCATCATTACTCTTAAACTTGCCGCTTTCACATACATAGGGTTTCTCTTTAGCATATGTGAGCTCATGACGTTGCAGATGGCTAGAAGTAGTAAAACTCTTACCACATTAACTACAGAACATTGTTTAAATCCTGTGTTCACCATCTTGTGACTATTTAAACAAGTCTGTTGACTAAACATGTTTCAATACTGGTCACACTGATATGGTTTTATTCCTGTGTGAATTCTCTGGTTTGCTTTAAGGTGGGGTATTTGAGCAAAATTAATTCCACACTGGTCACATCCATAGGGTTTCTCGCCAATATGGATTCTATGGTGTTTGTTTTGTTAATTGATGGGAATCAATAGGGAATCAATGGGAGAGGGAATCAGTAGGGAATCAATGGGAGTCAATTGGGAATAAATTGGTCGAGCTTCACATGAAGGTTATTTGCTGCAGAATATAATCGGTCAGCAACCTCACTTGCAATTTCCAATTGCATCTTTTCTAGTTTCTTAAACTTGCTCCCACACTGCTCACAGTGGTATGGTCTTTCTACAGTGTGAATTATCTGGTGTGTTTTAAGGTTATCCTTGGTCCGAATGTAATGCGCCAGCGTGACTAATATTTAGATACTTTACGTGACAATACTTTAGAGATGTTACCGATCAATCGGCAATGGATCGGATCGGGCCGATCAAAGCGTGATCGGCGATAATCGGTGGTTTAGATCAAAAAGGTAAATTCACCAATCCGATCGGATAGGTGCATCTGATCAACCAGCCGTTCAGTATGCCCACTTGAGGCCATTTTGGGGTATTGATTTCCACAGTGCTGAAGGAATAATTAGTTACTGCTATGATAATAAATACATAGTAATGCTGGTAAATAACTATAAGGCAAATATATAAATGAATTCATGAGTGAATTAATTAATTAATTAACGTTAAAACATTAACATTTAGAAAATATAAATAATAACTTGATCGGATCGGTGATTGATCGGGATCGGGTGATCAAACTTTTGTGATCGGTTACAAAAAACCTGATCGAACCATCCCTACAATACTTAGTTCTAATATAAAACTAAACTACAACAAAGCTACAGCTAAAACCAAGCAAAAATATAACTTGCCAGGGTATTATTGGTTTTTGGGTTCCTCCTGTTCATCAGAATTGTTCCTTGTGCAGTTCATCTTCACCTGAAGTCTGGAGTCCACAGTCAGTTCTGGTTGAAATGATTGATGTCCTGGGGGATTTTTGAATTTATTTTGGAAGTTGATTTAACAAATTGACTGTTCAAACTGAATGAATGGCTGTTTGATAACAACACCTGCACTTTAACACAAGGCTACTTGTAGAGAAAACAGACGTGACTTTATCACAACTCACTGCAAAGTTATTAGTTCCAAAGTAGAAACTAAGAATGAATACATTGAATTAATACAGTGTAACGATGATGGTTAATTAATCAGCGATTGGTCCGTAGCTTTTACATCCACGTATTGGATTACATACTAGTGACTATTTAAATGAGTTGATCAACTAAAAGCTTTTCCACACTGGTCACACTGATATGGTTTCATTCCTGTGTGAATTCTCTGGTGTCTTTTAAGGCTGGTCATGTGAGGGAAATGAATTCCACATACAACACATCCATGGATTTTTCTCCAGTGTGAATTCTCTGATGCATTGGTCCTAAAACTTGCCCCTTTCACAATCACAGTGATAGGGTTTCTCTTTAGCATGTGTTAAGAATGTCCTCTGTGTTGTCTGGTGGCAGCCCCTGGACACTCCCCCTTGTTACCACCGCTTGACTCATTACCCAAAGACAGTCTGGGTGAGCCCCTATATGTATCCGAGGCTGGTGGAAACGGCCAAATGCGAAAATAATGTTGCAGCCAATTTGATTGTTTTTATTGCAATGAATTTATTCTATGTAAAGTTGCTATTGTGTGGTTGTCATGACTACTGCTAGGCCTGGGCATAGGTGGGGCGTCGGCCAATAGCGGGGCACTAGTCTACTTTAGGGTGTCACTGGGGCACAGCTGCCAGGGATTGGCAATCACAGTGGGAAGCCACAAAGTTTTTCTACCGTGCTCTGCATTTGTTTGTTTTCAGTTATTTTGAGTTATTTTGGTTTATTTTCTGTAGTTTACTTTGCAGTCAAAACACCCGGTTTATGTTATGCTACGTTCATCATCCTGCATCAAAATAAACGCCTTTAAATGCACTCAAGACCTGTTTTTCCTGACAACTGCACCACGCGTTGGAAAAAGCTTCACAAATTACCATATCCCTCACTGGCAAGTTTTTGTAGTCCGATTGCCTTTACATTAAGTTGAAAAACTTCGCTTCCACGGATCGTTTTGGACACGGATGGACAAAGAAGGACAGCGCATCATTCATTGTTTAGTTCCTGACTGCTACGTTACGTCACGGCTCGGCCGCAAGTGGAACCCGGACCGCACATCCACAACATCAAAGTCATGGTCACGGTAGGACTGTTTTGTGAATGAATACGTTGCGGAAGAGAGTGGCCTTCACGCAACGGGATACAGGCAAATCCCACATTTAATTCATAATAAATCCTCCGCGGATCGCTAAATAAAGCCACGATGAGTGACGAGGATAATCTGGAAATTGATTCAGTAATGAATGATGCTGTCACAGAACCTGAATTGGAAAATGTACTTGGAAAAAGACCCGTTAAATTCACGTATAAAGCGGCGGAGTCAAAAATATTATCATTGCAAAAGGACAGGAATTCTGGAATAAAGCGATTGTGTAAAATGGCAAAGGAATTGGAACAAATGATGGTTTCAAATGAAAGTGTTTCTGATGTGCAAATTAAACATGAAATACTGTGGAAACTGTGTGGGGAAACTGCAAAGTTGCATGAATCATTAAAGCCTTTATTGCCTGAAGATGAAATGTCTAAACAAAACGGATGGTTTCAAAATCAAATGCACAAGGTTTATGGAGTAATAAGCAAAATGGAAAAATGGGTGCTTGCAAGGAAGGAGCAAAGCATACAAGTGGTTGATGATGAAAACAATGATGTTTCAAATAAGGCAAATGAGGTTCTGGATAACGGTTCAATTGACAAGGCTGCGTTCAATGCACCTGAGGTTCTGGAAAACAATGGTTCAAATGGCAATGATGCTTCACATGCAAATGAGGTTCTGGATAACAATGGTTCAAATAACAAGGTGTCACCTGCAAATGAGATTCTGTACAACAATGGTTCAAATAACAATGTTGATGTGTCAAATGGAAATGAGGATGTGGACAATATTGGGCCAAATGACAGTGTCTCTAATCTTGGTGGTAAAACAAATGTGTCACGTGTGAATTCAAGGTCCTCAACAGCCTCTGCACGCATCAAGGCAGAGGCTGAAAGAGCTGCACTCCTGACTATGGAGGGTGCTCTAAAGGAAAAACATGAGTTGGAGGCCCAGGAGGCACAAATAAGGAAAAAGATGGAATTGCTTGAATTGAAAAGTCTGATTGCTGCTCAGACAGCAAAGGTTTCCATATTTTCCAAGAGAGGGTCTGACATAGGAAGCAAGGTCACAAATGGAATGAACTCGTATCTGTCAAAACAAAGGTCTGCTCTCAATCCATCTGCTGTGCAATTTGTGCAACAAACTTCAAGCTATAACGACAATAATCCACCAACATCAGGCAGTAAAACTGTCATGGCAATGGAAGCACAGGCAATGGATTCAAACCGGCAATACAATGATCCACCAACAGGAGGCAGAAAAGCCATGTCAATGGAAGAACAATTAAAGGATTCAAATCGCCATTACAGTAGTCCACCAACGGGAGGCAGCAGAGCTGCAATACCAACTCATCAGAACCAGTACCAACCCACCAACAGGAGCTGCTAAAGCTACAATGCCATTACAGTCTCGCCAGCCACAGGATTCACACCATCAATTCACAACTACAATGTCAAACAGAACAGGAACAAGGCCCAAGGAACCCATTTCACAAGGAACCACAACTTATGCTTCAAATCCCAACTCAACCATAACTCAAGGATCTCTGCAGTCACATCCCGCTGCATACAGACCACAGCAATGGCACCAAGTCAATGAGGAGGACCAGGGCAGCATGCCACCACGATCTGATCATCATTCATGCAATACTGTACATCCACCACAGCAATCCAACCAAAACAGTGAGGAACAAGGAAACATTTTAAGCATCATGCAAAAGCAAAACGACATCACAGCATTACTAGTACAACAGCAATCTTTACTCTCACTACCCCCAAGGAACATCCCAATCTTCGATGGGAACCCTCTGGAGTACATGACCTTCATCAGAGCTTTTGAACATGGAGTGGAAGGAAAGGCTGCTAACAGTGTCGACTGCTTATACTACCTGGAGCAGTATACTCGAGGGCAACCTAAAGAGCTGGTTAAGAGCTGTCAACACATGCCAGCAGACAGGGGGTATCGGAGAGCAAGAACGCTTCTACAGGAACGCTTTGGAAATGAGCAAAAAATAGCCACTGCGTACATGGAGAAAGCCCTTGGATGGGCACCATTGAAATCAGAGGACATCGAAGCATTGCAAGCATTTTCATTATTCCTGCGCATCTGCTGTAATGCCATGGAGGACATTAGCTACATGTCAGAAATGAATATGCCATCAAATATGCATGCTATAATCATGAAGCTACCATACAAACTCCGGGAAAAATGGAGAAACATCGCCTTTGAGCATCAGGAGAAACGCCATCGCCAACCAGTGTTTGGTGAGAGGCAAGTGTCAATCGTTTCTGATCCACTATATGGAGACATTCAAGATGCAACGGTCTCATCTTCAAAGTTCAAAGTTGGAACTAAAGTGTCACAGGGATACACAAAGGAAAGAGGAAGCAGTTTCGCTACATCTGTGGCAGCTGTTAATTCAGAAACTCAGAAGGAAAAATACTTACCTGACAAACCAACAAGGGAATATTGTCTGCTGTGTGAAGAGGGCCACAGAGTGGAAGTGTGCCCCAAGATGGAAGAGATGCAGCACAAAGATAAAATTGACTTTCTAAAGAAGAAAGGTGCTTGTTTTGGATGTCTGACTGTTGGACACATGAGTAAAGGCTGCCACAGTCGGCTGTCCTGCAAGACATGTAACCTGAAACATCCTACCATTCTCCATATTCATGAAGAGGAATGGAAAGAAATGAAATCAAAGGACACACAGCAAGAAACAGCAGACATGAGCGAAGCCACCACTCCCAAGACATGTGGTCATATAGGGGCCGGAGCACAAGATTGCGTCTTGTCAATTGTGCCTGTAAAGATCAAGGTAAAGAAAGACAGCACAATTTCAAAGACCTACGCATTTCTAGATCCCGGCAGTTCGTCCACTTTTTGCTCCGAGCAACTGATGAGGAAGCTGAAAGTGAGAGGAAGAAACACCAAATTCCTAATGAAAACGATGAATCAAGAAAGTTTTGTCAACAGTCACGCGATCTCAGGACTGGAAGTAGCTGCACTCAATGGTGACATCTATGTTGAGTTGCCTGATGTCTACACCCAGTTCAAGATGCCGGTGACTCGTGATAACATCCCACGACAGGAAGACCTGTATGCTTGGCCATACTTGGACTCTGTGGAAATTCCTGCTATCAATGCAGATGTGGAGCTGTTAATTGGAACTAACGCTCCAGAAGTAATGGAACCACGGGAAGTGATAAACAGCAGAGGTAAAGGACCTTATGCTGTTAGAACCCTACTGGGGTGGGTTGTCAACGGACCATTGAGAGGAGGCAACGAAAGTGGGAGGAGCTGCCCCACAATCACAGCCAACCGAATCTCCATTGCTCCCAAAGAGGAACTGCTTGTGCAGCAATACAACTACGACTTAAACGAGAACTCAACAGAGGACAAGCCAGTACTGTCCAAGAAAGATCTGAAGTTCATTCAAGGTGTCAACACTTCAGCTGAACAGAAAGTTGGACATAACTGCTTGAAGTTGCCTTTTAGAGAGGAACATACTGTCGTGCTCGACAACTGCCATCTGGCTGAGCAAAGGGTCCTCTGCCTGAAAAAGAAATGGGAAAGAAATCCTACCTTCTTACCTGCTGTGCTGACTATGGGAGTTGACAGATGCTTGAAAGCAGAACTGCAACTAGAGCTGGACAACTCAAAATTCTGGAGAGTTGACAGACGCTTGAACGCAGAACTGCAACTAGAGCTGTACAACTCAACCTTCTGGACAGAGAGCACAGAAGTGTTAAAATACACAAGGAACAAAACAAAGCGCCTTCACGCCAACAAGATCTTTGCTACAAGAGAAGCCACAGACATCTCACAATGGAGGTACGTTGAAACAAAACGAAACGCAGCTGACAAGTCCTCTCACGGAGTGCAAGTTGAACACCTTCTCACTTCCAGCAGTGGACTTGACCCAGCTCAACAAAAGAACAAAGTCAAAACCATATTGAATGACCGTCCCATTACAAAAACCTCCGAGGATCCAAATCATATCGAACCACTGACTCCAAATCACATTCACCTGTTGAAAGGCAAACCTTCTCTACTACCTGGGCTTTTCAACAAAAATGACTCTTATTCCAAACGACAGTGGAGGCTAAAGGACAAGAGGAACTTCTTTCGCTGGAGACGTCGTCATCGTAGCGGACTCTAATGCCCCTGCGGATCCTGGCTGTTGGGCAAGGTACTGCAAACCTTTCCCGACAGAATAGGACTTGTGCGGTCGGTTAAAGTCTGGACAAAGGACAACGTCCTGGAGCGACCGATTACAAAGACTTGGCTTCTACTGGAAGCTGACTAAAGACTGAAACCTAACTTCTATTTTTGGGGTTACCAACCCTATTGGATTATATGAACAATGAACATTACGGTTTGAAAGAACTTACGTGGACTATGAATTATTTGGCTGCAATATTAAATGTTGTTGAATTGTTATGTTTTTATACAGTAACAATTAGGGGCCGGAGTGTTGCAGCCAATTTGATTGTTTTTATTGCAATGAATTTATTCTATGTAAAGTTGCTATTGTGTGGTTGTCATGACTACTGCTAGGCCTGGGCATAGGTGGGGCGTCGGCCAATAGCGGGGCACTAGTCTACTTTAGGGTGTCACTGGGGCACAGCTCCCAGGGATTGGCAATCACAGTGGGAAGCCACAAAGTTTTTCTACCGTGCTCTGCATTTGTTTGTTTTCAGTTATTTTGAGTTATTTCGGTTTATTTTCTGTAGTTTACTTTGCAGTCAAAACACCCGGTTTATGTTATGCTACGTTCATCATCCTGCATCAAAATAAACGCCTTTAAATGCACTCAAGACCTGTTTTTCCTGACAACTGCACCACGCGTTGGAAAAAGCTTCACAAATTACCATATCCCTCACTGGCAAGTTTTTGTAGTCCGATTGCCTTTACAAATAAGATTGATTTAAAAATGTCTTTGTTTTTCGTTTTTGTATATAATTAATAGTTTGAATATAGAAGAGGGTTTTCATTCCATAAAATATCTTTGTTAAGGTCGGTATATGGCAAGATTAGTGTAGCAAAGTTGCCTTCTTTGGGAGAGTTTTACTGCTGTTTTAGGAGGCGGAGAAATGGAGCTCTTTAGATTTGCATAGCGATTTCACGGGAGCACGATTGGTTTAAGGAATGCATTGTCTCGTATTTCAGCACGCCCATACAGCGTGCTATCTGCTTGTAAACAGTCTACACAGTAACTAACTTCATCTCGCTAATGTTAACGGTTTGCTGAAGACAGTATTCTGGAAGGATGTATTTTTTTATGTATACATCGTGATCTCAGTCGCTCTCGGACACACAAAGAAAACGTGGAAAATCGAAGCAGCATGTTGAAAACGCTATGTCATCATGAGTCCTTGTGCTGGCATTACAGGCGACACGCTCACTCGTCTGTAGTGAAAATAAAAGATACAGTTTCGCTACTCACCAAAACAAAGACGGATTTGGGGAGTTGAAAGCCTACTTTACTTAGTGGGAACACTCAGAGTTCATCGCGTCTAAAATACACTTTTTTATCCAGATAACATAATATTTCACTGGAAGGCAAAATGTGGTCAATGGACATTTCTATTGACAAGATCTGTAGAGGGCGGTGTGGAGTAACTAAAACCTCCGGTGAAAAAGTTTATTCTCTGGTAAAAAAGTGTATTAAAGTGTATTTTAGACGTGAGGTGGGGGTTTCTGAGTGTTCCCACTAAGTAAAGTAGGCTTCCATCACCCTTAAGCCATCCTTGTTTTGTTGAGTAACGAACCGTATTTTATGTTTATTACATG
Organism: Nannobrachium achirus; assembly: GCF_963921795.1. Classification (NCBI taxonomy): domain Eukaryota; kingdom Metazoa; phylum Chordata; class Actinopteri; order Myctophiformes; family Myctophidae; genus Nannobrachium; species Nannobrachium achirus. Next base: position 67,394,489 of record NC_137816.1, read on the forward strand.
CAGACCAGAGGGTGTGCAGGCAGCGCAGCCGTTCCTGCCTCGTAAGGGCTCATTGGTAACATAGCGTCAAGGCTCATTCTAACGCTCTCCTCCTCCTCACTGCATGAGCACACACCGCAATTGAATCGGTCGATGTTTCGGTCCTAAAGTTATTAATTGTTTCACTTGCTTTAAGCATTAAATAAATAACCTGCTGAGAGACTCTGAACTCACTTACTCAGCGTTTACAAATCATTCGTTCAAAAGTGAGTAGGCTTCTGAATAACGCAGTAGTCTACAACCAAAAGAGGAAGAAAAAAACGAAAAGAAAAAGCTGCCTTCTCTGTCCTGCGGGGGAAAACACAGATCTACAAGCCCACAACATGTTGCATTTCGATCGGTTGTAAACTTGGAGATCTGCTATTTACGGTGCAGCACACTGGTGCGTGGACAATGACGCTCACAAGCGCGACCACCGACTGTAAACAAATCAACGTGATGGATATAATTCCAGTGGAGAAACGCAAAGTTTGGATTTATATTAAAAATGCACCAATGGATTGGATATACACAACACTTTTCCCTGTACCTCCAGAAGTTCAGAACGTGCCAAACTAAAAGGTAAAAAAGGTTTTTTTATTGCAAAACTGGGACTACACATTTAGAGCACTGGTTCTCTAAGTCAGGGGTCTTCAACGTTTTCAGGCCGGGGACCCCCAAACTGATGGGGAGATGGAGCAGGGACCCCCTACCACCTCGTAGGGTGGGGGGGTCGGGGCTACGACATATTTTTTATTTTAAACATGTACAAGTTACAGCGAGCAGGGTGGGCCGTACCACTACCATTTCTAAACATACTACTTATTAACTGAGAACCAATGTCAATATCAACAATCTGTCAATTGCATAGTAATCATGTATTCAAGCTATTCAAAATGGGTAGAATCATGATTTATTTTTTTAACATAAATGTGAAAAAAAAGCAATAATTTCTTGGACCCCCTGCAGTACCTCCGCGGACCCCCTAGGGGTCGCGGACCCCCTGTTGAAGACCCCTGCTCTAAGTGCTTGAGGGAGTTTTAGGGGGTGGCCAGCTAAATGATAGGAACCAAAAACAAGAATTGACACTCAGTCAATATAAAATCTGGTGGATTGGTGTGTTGAAGTTAGTGTAAAAAAAGTTTGAAAAAAAACATTTTTGAAAAAAAAAAAAAGTTTGAAAAATTTTTTTTTTTAGAAAAAAAAAAGTTTAGGTCCAAAAATGTGTTAAAAAATTGACCTGATGGTGGCGCTATATGGGACAGATCCATGTCGATGAGATAAGTGTAGACATACTGTGTAGCGATTTGTGTGATTTTAGGGCAAAAACTGTAGGAGCAGTAAAAATGTGTTTTAAAAAATTTGGCGGGGGTCCCTGGAGCTGCGGGGGTCCCTGGAAGGGTGGAGGTTGTGGATTGGCAGACAAGGATTGTGTGTGGAAAATTTCACATGGATAGGGGCAAAAAAGTGTGATGTGACGTGACAGACAGACTGACGGACAGACAGGCGGTGGAGGTTTTCATAGTAACTGCGACCTGACGGTCGCAATTATAATCATTAGTATTGTTTATTTTAATTATTATTATTAAGGAACTCTAGAAATCTCAGTTGGAACTGTTACCCCAGTGACCCGATGCTGGATAAGCGGTTGAAGATGGATGGATGGATGGATGGATTATTTTAGAGTAAGCTACTTTATTTACCATTATTGTGTAGCAATAAAACACAGGCTTATAGTTTAATAAAGAGCCTAAATGCAACAATAGTATAGGCTTGTCATTCATGATGGATTGCTTTGTAGATTAGCATTATTGGGCTAAATGTAAAGACGCTACGCTGCGCCAACCGTGAATTCAACACAATCTGCTGTTGAGCAGTTTAACCAATTTGCTACGTACGTCTACACAAACGTTCAGATTACAAAGATAAATTGCTTAGTGAAGGCTCACGGATGTCACCATAGGGTACGCTCCAGCAGAATGTCCTGTAATGATCGTATTATTTAAAGAGGAGCATTTTAATCCGATCGGTCGTCGGGCGATCGGGCTAACAGTGCTAAATGTAGCATAATCAGTGTTTGTGTAACTTCAGTCAGAAGATAATCTGACGGTTCTGACAGACTTAACCTCCTCGCGTTGTGAGCTTGTAGAAGAGCAAACATAGAGTTGGGTCGCCGTTTTATTCCATGAGTAATTGTGTATAACATGCCTGCGTTAGCCTGCAGCTAGCGCTAGCTAACGTTAGCGTTAGCCGTTAGCCACACATCCAGAATAGTCTAATAAGTCAATTTTCCAACGGCGAGTGAACGATTGCATTCCGTGTCCTTCATGGATTTCTTTCCCCCTGCCTGTCAATGTTTTTATTGTCCAACACGTGTATGATTCTCTCTGTATAATAAACATTTGGTTGCATAACACAAAGAATGATAGCCGATCTACAGCTGCAGAGTCTTTTCTCTCTGGCTCCCGTTGCCGTTTGTAACCCATAGTCTGGAGGAGCTTTGAACTCGCCTGCGATTGGCTCTAATGCAGTTCTTTTCCCCCCTTCCCCCCCATTGTCTGGGGGGCCGCGACAGCCAATAGGCAAATAGGTCCCCTGTATGTGGCGCCAGGACAACACCGAAATGTTGAAATCTGTTCCAGATTAAAAAATGACCCTTATGGGTATGGGTACACATGGAATGGGTCCATTTGGTTCCGTATACACTGCAGATTCTGATGCATGACAAACTGGGGGTCCTTGAAATGTTAAATGGTTGAGAATCAATGATAGAGCCTTGGACATTAAAATGGGGGTCCCTGGCGTATCTTTTCAAGTGGGGGTCCACGGGCTAATGTGTCCATTTGGGGGTCCTTGACATTAAGATTACAAGTAGACCAACACATGATGTGTGCCATCTAAATGATAGGAACCAAATTGACCCTTATGGGTAGGTGCATGTGTTATAGCAGCTTTGCAAAGTACAAGTACAAGATCTGCTAAGTGGGTAATGTATATGTTTTGCAATAATAATCTAAATCTAGTCTACTAAATAACTAGTAGTTTTAAATAATTGTAGTGGAATAAAAGTACAACATTTGAAGTTGACAGCTATAAAACTGTGGGTGTGGTTTGACTTGGGGGGAGTGATTTAGGGGTGTAGAAAAGTACCTATTGTCCCTCCCATTGTCACACCCACTTCTGGCTACCTAGAGGTGCCAAATGTACCTTGCATTCAAATGGCTTTTTAAGCACTTTGGGGTTTATGGTGCAACAAGTTTAAAATGTCCATAACTTCGTCAAATATGCTCCAATTTCAACAAATGATACATCATATTAAAGCTTAGATTCTGTACTTGGATAATATGTACAAAAAAGAAAAATGACCAATGCAGACATAAGGAACAAAGTACCAGACCTAGTCACATATAAGCAGACACTCAGACCACAGCTCTCAATCAGTGCACAGTAGTCCTTTGTTCAACAGCACTCACGTCTCCAGCCAACAGCCATGAGTCCATGACCACTGTAAGCATTTACTCTGTACTTGGATGTATTGTACTTGGATGTATTGTAGTTGCTATGCAGTATACATTGCATTATATGTATCTAAATGCCAGTCATTAATGTACTGTACCGTTGTTTTGGGTTGAGATTGGCACATTTCCCGTGTGAATTCTCTGGTGTGCTTTAAATTGGGGGTTTTGAGCAAAATTAATCCCACACTGGTCACATCCATAGGGTTTCTCGCCAATATGGATTATCTGGTGATTTATTAATTGATCATTCCGTTTAAACTTTCTCCCACATTGCTCACAGTGGTATGGTCTTTCTCCAGTGTGAATACTCTGGTGTGTTTTAAGGTTACCCTTAGTAGTGCAATGTTTTCCACACTGGTCACAGCTGTGGTGTTTAGGATTAGCCAAGCTTCTTTGTTCATTGACTGCTGGTAGGACAGAGAAGCCAGAAGGAGGATGCAACACTGGATTGGAAACGAAAGACAAAGGGAAGACAGTTGAAGAGTTGGAAGATGGAAAACTACAATTTTGTGCATGAAAAATACTTCAGTTAGTCCAAGTGTAATGCACCTATGCGTTGTGGCACATTATGCTTTCTTCAGCATGACTGATATTTAGATACTTTTAAGTGAAAAGAATTATTTCTAATATAAAACTAAACTACAACAAAGCTACAGCTAAAACCAAGCAAACATATAACTTGCCAGGGTATTGTTGGTTTTTGGGTTACTCCTGTTCATCAGAATTGTTCCTGGAGCAGTCTAGGGAGTTCATCTTCACCTGAAGTCTGGAGTCCACAGTCAGTTCTGGTTGAAATGATTGATGTCCTGGGGGATTTTTGAATTTATTTTGGAAGTTGATGTATTTAACAACTTGACTGTTCAAACTGAACGAATGGCTGTTTGATAACAACACCTGCACTTAAACACAAGGCTATACTTGTAGAGAAAACAGATGTGAGTTTTATCACAACTCAATGCAAAGTTATTAGTTCCAAAGTAGGAACTAAGAATGAATACATTGAATCAATACAGTGTGACGATTGCTAATGTGAGGGAGAGATTCGCAGCCCCAGCCTGAAGCCTCAAAGGACTCCGTAATCAATGAGGGCAAAAAATAAGAGCACCTCCTGGGGTCTTTTGAGATGTAATATTGATCAGCGGGGCAACCCTTTGCAAGAAACAAATTTGTTGGTTGACTCTATTGATTCCCTTGGTAGTCATTTTTTCACTGGATAGGTTAGCCTCCAGAATGCAACCCAGGTAGCAGATGTGTTTTTTTTCTGGCTTCCCTGTCCTACCAGCAGTAAATGAACAACAAAGCTTGGCTAAACCTAAACACCAATGTGGAAAACACTGCACTACCAAGCTTAACCTTAAAACACACCAGAGAATTTACACAGGAATTAAACCATATCAGTGTGACTAGTGTGGAAAGGCTTTTAGTCAACAGACTTGTTTAAATAGTCACAAGATGGTGAACACAGGATTTAAACCATGTCCCTGTAGTCAATGTGGTAAGAGTTTTACTACTTCAAACCATCTACAACGTCATGAGCTCACGCATGTGTAGTGATACACAGAAGCAGGGATTGAACCCGGGACTCCCACTCGCCAGTCCAACGCACAACCAGTCGTGCTAATAGGGCTGAGCCCGATTAGCAGGGCTGTTGTCGCTGGTTCATGGCTAGGTGCTACATTCACCCCTGGTCTTTTGGAGCGCGCCCTCGCGCTTCACACATCACTCCGCGGACCGCCGCACACGACGTGGCACTGTTCCCTCACGCGAGGACATCACACTCCTCATCCTGCTGACAACGCCAGATGTAGTGATACGCGGAAGCGGGGATTGAACCCGGGACTCCCACTCGCCAGTCCAACGCACAACCAGTCGTGCTAATAGGGCTGAGTCCGATTAGCAGGGCTGTTGTCGCTGGTTCATGGCTGAGTGCTACACATGCTAAAGAGAACCCCTATCACTGTGAAAGGGGCATGTTTATTAAGACCAATGCTGAATTAATACAGCATCAGAGAATTCACACTGGAGAAAAACCCTATGGATGTGTTGTATGTGGAATTAATTTCTCTCAAATGACCAGCCTTAAAAGACACCAGAGAATTCACACAGGAATGAAACCATATCAGTGTGACAGGGTTAGGGTTACATAATGCATATGAACATAATGCACACAAACAATGTACATGCTTCTACAGTACTGTGTAATTTTGAGGTAGTGGAACTTTACTTCCAATACTTTTACTTCTACTCCACTACATCTGGGATCCAACTATTGTATTATAACTCCACTACATTTATTAGATTTTTTAGTTACTAGTTACTTTGCAGATATAAATTATAATATTCTAAAACATATGGTTCATATATATATGAACCACTTTAGCCCTATTTCATAACGATCTACAAGCTGACAACGCGTTGCATCGACGAGTTGTGAGCTTGTAGATCGACATGTTAAAAACCAATAACGTCTTGCTCATATTACTGTAGCTACACTACTGTACTCTACTGCAGCTTATACACAAAGGCTAAAAATAAAGCCTTGTTTTTATACCAACCAGCACCAACTTGGTGATTCATTTAAACTGAACACAGCTATTACAGTTTAAGCATTACCACATCAATACATAACTCACTATAAGCTACATGTTTTAACCACCAGCGGTTCAACAACACTGTGCAGTTTCTATTGAATACAAATTAAGTTACAGCCATCCAAGCCATGCCATTGTTATGTTAACACAGTTAACTACTGCTATGGTCAGTGGCCATTACTCAATTTGAGTCAAGTTGAATTAATTTCCCTCAAAACCATAATGCTGCATAGTGTTATGGGTTGTTTTGGTCATGTAGAAGTGGGCAATAACTAAGCTATACCATACACATTATGTTAACATGGTTAATGAAACTTATTTAATATATAAACAGCAACAACACTCTTGTTATTTCTCTACAGGTTACACTTTATTCAGAGAGAGAACATGTTCTAGATGTGCTGGGAGCAATACTTTGGGAGTCAAGATGATGGCATGCACCAGCTCATGGAAAACTGATTCGATCACTAATACCTATACATCAGTTGGGAGAGTCTGTAGAGATGATCCACTGTAGAGATGTGACAGAAATGTGTCCATTTTCTAATACAACTCTTACATGAATATGAGTATATAATCCATGTTATAATACTTTCTTTCCTGGTGTTATTACTTGTTTATATTATACCATGGCACTTGTGAATTAAACATTGTTTGCAATTTACCATGTGTGTCTAGAAAAGTTATTGTTCCTTTAACAGGCGGCAGCGTTCGCAACTGGTAATAACAAACCTAGCCCAGCCTTATCCTCCCCTGACGCTTCTTTGTATTTACATATATTTGTATTTACTTTTTTCCCCCTGACTGTATACATGTACAGCATAGTACTGTGTTCTATCCGTCTGACAATGTTATATGAGATACTTAAATGATTTCCTGTGTAAATAAGCCAAGTGCTTTTTCTAGGATCTCCCTTTAGTTGACCTTGTACCAGTGAACTGTACCGTCATGAAACTGTATGCAAACTTCTAATAAAGTATTTGATCAATCAATCAATCAATCAATCAATCAATCAATCAATCAATCAATGTAAATGTTTCACAGGCTGAGGACAAAGCAAGCATTTTCACCATAACAAGAAGGTAACCGGTCACGTCACCAAAAATCCAACTCGCCAATTGTTTGTTTGCCAGGATGATTGGCAATTACATCTACTATGTTAAATATTTTCTGGTGGAGGACCCCCAGATGATTATAAGTCATTATTAAGGATGTCTTACTTGCTTCTGTCATCAAATCTTTACACATACATTGGGCATTGTAAGGTTGAAATTGTACCCATGCTAGTAAAGCAAGCCTCATAAAAGTATCAAACATGCACAAAATTCAACAGAACACAGGAAAATATAAATCTGTTCAGAAGTTTTAGGGGGAGGACCACCAGACCCCTGTTGGGGAGTTCCGCGCACCCCCTAAAAATAAATCTCCTGGATTCTCCTGGACTCCAATGTTGACAACCCTGCTCATTGGCAAGGTGTCCTAGCAAGTTGATTTGGTGAGTTGGATTTTTGGCGAAGTGACCTGTATTCTAGCAAGAAAACCTTATTACCTGCACCTGCATGCAAAAATACAGACGATTATGTCATGCTTGAGTAGGGCTTGCTGTTATTTTCTATTTCTGTAAAATATTTTAAGAAATGTGTAGGCCTAGGCCTACATACTATGCAAGCAATGATTGGTTTGTTAGTAGGGAAGGCCAGGATACAGGTAGGTGTTCTAATGTTGGGCTGGCAGCTGCTGCTTGGGGCAGACATCACTTCTTACAGGCATTCCACAACATGACAAAGACCTTTGCTCATGATTGGACAGCAGTCTCCAAGCATGTGAACCCTTTCCTAGAGTGAAACAAATACAAACAGTCCCCCAACATATAAAAGTTAACGTTATATCAAAGAAATATAATAGGGTGACCAGAATATGAATGCTGGGGTTCAAGTGACCTTTATTGTTAATAGGCTACATATATTATGTTTAACATTGTCATCTGACAAATACCCCGTCATTCCAGTAGAATCTTGATTGCAATGCTGCTTGTTTAAATTGATTTAGGACATTTAACACTGATGATAGTCAAACAAGTGAAGCTGATGAGGAAGATAAGCCTATTCAGGTGTGGAATTTATCAGCCTATCCAGTTGGTAATGACCACTGGCCATAGCAGTAGTTAATTGTGTTAACATAACAATGGCATGGCTTGGATGGCTGCTTCATTTGTATTCAATAGAAACTACAGTACAGTAGTGTAACTACAGTAATATGAGCAAGACAACACTAGCAAAGTTTTTAACAGGTTGTTAACAGTGGTAGAAAAAATACTCACTTTTTTACTTAAGTAAAAGTATCAATACTGCGATATAGAAATAGCCCACTCTGTTAAAGTTGTTCATGTATGTTTTAGAATATTATAATTTATATCTGCAAAGTAACTACCATAATTGCTGGACTATAGCCGCACCTGAATATAAGCCGCACCAGCTAAATTTAGAACAAATAACCAATGTTTACATATATAAGCCGCACCTGACTATAAGCCGCAGGTGTCCTTCCCGCTTCCCGCTAGAACGCCCCTGGTGGCCGTTAGCTGTAAAAATCTATATAAATCCTTGTTAAAGACCATTGTAAAACGAACTAACTGGCCGTTAGCTGTAAAAATCTCTATATAAGCCGCACCGTTGTATAAGCCGCAGGGATCAAAACATGGGAAAAAAGCTGCGGCTTATAGTCCGGCAATTACGGTAGTAGCTAAAGTTTTCAAATAAATGTATTGGAGTAATAGTACAATATTTGGATCCCAGATGTAGTGGAGTAGAAGTAAAAAGATTGGGAATCAGTGTTACATCCACAAATAAAGCACACGACTAGTTGAATGAACTGAACATGCTAGTGTTTACTATGGCTTAAAGAGTGCGCCAGCAACGCACAGTACAAACCGGTAGCAGGCAAGCATCAGTGTACACGAGCCAACAACAACAACGTACCGACATACGGCAGCATCACTTTACGTGCTCAATGTCACAACTCCCCAGTGACGTAAACCCCCAGAGCCAAGGTGCGCTCATACATAACAATCGGAAATACTTAAGTAAAGTTCCACTACCTCAAAATTGCACTTAAGTACTTTAGAACTATGTACATTATGTCACCATATGCCAAGAGGTGTTAAACTCATGAATGAATCCGGAGACTATTATTGATCACCACATGAAACAAGTACAGTACTTAAGCATATGTACTTAGTTACTTTACACCATGGTTGTTTGATTGATTGATTGATTGATTGAAGACTTTATTAGAAGTTTGCATAGGAAAAGGTACAGTTTCATGACGGTACAGTTCACTGGTACAAGGTCTACTAAAAGGAGATCCATGAAAAGACTAAGCTTATTTCCACTGGAAACCATTGAAGTATCTCATATAACATTGAATGACAGACAAATAGAACACAGTACTATGCAGTAGATATGTAAAGAAAAACAAAAAAGAAAACAGTAAGTCTGAACAAACAGTATATACAAAGGGGCAGGGGAGGGTAGGGTTGGGCTAGGTTCATTTTTTTACCAGTTGCGAACGGCTGCTGCCTGTAAGTGGTTTTTCAGGGCAATTTTAAAGGATGCTAGTGATCCGGGGGAAAACACAGATCTACAAGCCCACAACATGTTGCATTTCGATCGGTTGTAAACTTGGAGATCTGCTATTTACGGTGCAGCACACTGGTGCGTGGACAATGACGCTCACAAGCGCGACCACCGACTGTAAACAAATCAACGTGATGGATATAATTCCAGTGGAGAAACGCAAAGTTTGGATTTATATTAAAAATGCACCAATGGATTGGATATACACAACACTTTTCCCTGTACCTCCAGAAGTTCAGAACGTGCCAAACTAAAAGGTAAAAAAGGTTTTTTTATTGCAAAACTGGGACTACACATTTAGAGCACTGGTTCTCTAAGTCAGGGGTCTTCAACGTTTTCAGGCCGGGGACCCCCAAACTGATGGGGAGATGGAGCAGGGACCCCCTACCACCTCGTAGGGTGGGGGGGTCGGGGCTACGACATATTTTTTATTTTAAACATGTACAAGTTACAGCGAGCAGGGTGGGCCGTACCACTACCATTTCTAAACATACTACTTATTAACTGAGAACCAATGTCAATATCAACAATCTGTCAATTGCATAGTAATCATGTATTCAAGCTATTCAAAATGGGTAGAATCATGATTTATTTTTTTAACATAAATGTGAAAAAAAAGCAATAATTTCTTGGACCCCCTGCAGTACCTCCGCGGACCCCCTAGGGGTCGCGGACCCCCTGTTGAAGACCCCTGCTCTAAGTGCTTGAGGGAGTTTTAGGGGGTGGCCAGCTAAATGATAGGAACCAAAAACAAGAATTGACACTCAGTCAATATAAAATCTGGTGGATTGGTGTGTTGAAGTTAGTGTAAAAAAAGTTTGAAAAAAAACATTTTTGAAAAAAAAAAAAGTTTGAAAAAATTTTTTTTTTAGAAAAAAAAAAGTTTAGGTCCAAAAATGTGTTAAAAAATTGACCTGATGGTGGCGCTATATGGGACAGATCCATGTCGATGAGATAAGTGTAGACATACTGTGTAGCGATTTGTGTGATTTTAGGGCAAAAACTGTAGGAGCAGTAAAAATGTGTTTTAAAAAATTTGGCGGGGGTCCCTGGAGCTGCGGGGGTCCCTGGAAGGGTGGAGGTTGTGGATTGGCAGACAAGGATTGTGTGTGGAAAATTTCACATGGATAGGGGCAAAAAAGTGTGATGTGACGTGACAGACAGACTGACGGACAGACAGGCGGTGGAGGTTTTCATAGTAACTGCGACCTGACGGTCGCAATTATAATCATTAGTATTGTTTATTTTAATTATTATTATTAAGGAACTCTAGAAATCTCAGTTGGAACTGTTACCCCAGTGACCCGATGCTGGATAAGCGGTTGAAGATGGATGGATGGATGGATGGATTATTTTAGAGTAAGCTACTTTATTTACCATTATTGTGTAGCAATAAAACACAGGCTTATAGTTTAATAAAGAGCCTAAATGCAACAATAGTATAGGCTTGTCATTCATGATGGATTGCTTTGTAGATTAGCATTATTGGGCTAAATGTAAAGACGCTACGCTGCGCCAACCGTGAATTCAACACAATCTGCTGTTGAGCAGTTTAACCAATTTGCTACGTACGTCTACACAAACGTTCAGATTACAAAGATAAATTGCTTAGTGAAGGCTCACGGATGTCACCATAGGGTACGCTCCAGCAGAATGTCCTGTAATGATCGTATTATTTAAAGAGGAGCATTTTAATCCGATCGGTCGTCGGGCGATCGGGCTAACAGTGCTAAATGTAGCATAATCAGTGTTTGTGTAACTTCAGTCAGAAGATAATCTGACGGTTCTGACAGACTTAACCTCCTCGCGTTGTGAGCTTGTAGAAGAGCAAACATAGAGTTGGGTCGCCGTTTTATTCCATGAGTAATTGTGTATAACATGCCTGCGTTAGCCTGCAGCTAGCGCTAGCTAACGTTAGCGTTAGCCGTTAGCCACACATCCAGAATAGTCTAATAAGTCAATTTTCCAACGGCGAGTGAACGATTGCATTCCGTGTCCTTCATGGATTTCTTTCCCCCTGCCTGTCAATGTTTTTATTGTCCAACACGTGTATGATTCTCTCTGTATAATAAACATTTGGTTGCATAACACAAAGAATGATAGCCGATCTACAGCTGCAGAGTCTTTTCTCTCTGGCTCCCGTTGCCGTTTGTAACCCATAGTCTGGAGGAGCTTTGAACTCGCCTGCGATTGGCTCTAATGCAGTTCTTTTCCCCCCTTCCCCCCCATTGTCTGGGGGGCCGCGACAGCCAATAGGCAAATAGGTCCCCTGTATGTGGCGCCAGGACAACACCGAAATGTTGAAATCTGTTCCAGATTAAAAAATGACCCTTATGGGTATGGGTACACATGGAATGGGTCCATTTGGTTCCGTATACACTGCAGATTCTGATGCATGACAAACTGGGGGTCCTTGAAATGTTAAATGGTTGAGAATCAATGATAGAGCCTTGGACATTAAAATGGGGGTCCCTGGCGTATCTTTTCAAGTGGGGGTCCACGGGCTAATGTGTCCATTTGGGGGTCCTTGACATTAAGATTACAAGTAGACCAACACATGATGTGTGCCATCTAAATGATAGGAACCAAATTGACCCTTATGGGTAGGTGCATGTGTTATAGCAGCTTTGCAAAGTACAAGTACAAGATCTGCTAAGTGGGTAATGTATATGTTTTGCAATAATAATCTAAATCTAGTCTACTAAATAACTAGTAGTTTTAAATAATTGTAGTGGAATAAAAGTACAACATTTGAAGTTGACAGCTATAAAACTGTGGGTGTGGTTTGACTTGGGGGGAGTGATTTAGGGGTGTAGAAAAGTACCTATTGTCCCTCCCATTGTCACACCCACTTCTGGCTACCTAGAGGTGCCAAATGTACCTTGCATTCAAATGGCTTTTTAAGCACTTTGGGGTTTATGGTGCAACAAGTTTAAAATGTCCATAACTTCGTCAAATATGCTCCAATTTCAACAAATGATACATCATATTAAAGCTTAGATTCTGTACTTGGATAATATGTACAAAAAAGAAAAATGACCAATGCAGACATAAGGAACAAAGTACCAGACCTAGTCACATATAAGCAGACACTCAGACCACAGCTCTCAATCAGTGCACAGTAGTCCTTTGTTCAACAGCACTCACGTCTCCAGCCAACAGCCATGAGTCCATGACCACTGTAAGCATTTACTCTGTACTTGGATGTATTGTACTTGGATGTATTGTAGTTGCTATGCAGTATACATTGCATTATATGTATCTAAATGCCAGTCATTAATGTACTGTACCGTTGTTTTGGGTTGAGATTGGCACATTTCCCGTGTGAATTCTCTGGTGTGCTTTAAATTGGGGGTTTTGAGCAAAATTAATCCCACACTGGTCACATCCATAGGGTTTCTCGCCAATATGGATTATCTGGTGATTTATTAATTGATCATTCCGTTTAAACTTTCTCCCACATTGCTCACAGTGGTATGGTCTTTCTCCAGTGTGAATACTCTGGTGTGTTTTAAGGTTACCCTTAGTAGTGCAATGTTTTCCACACTGGTCACAGCTGTGGTGTTTAGGATTAGCCAAGCTTCTTTGTTCATTGACTGCTGGTAGGACAGAGAAGCCAGAAGGAGGATGCAACACTGGATTGGAAACGAAAGACAAAGGGAAGACAGTTGAAGAGTTGGAAGATGGAAAACTACAATTTTGTGCATGAAAAATACTTCAGTTAGTCCAAGTGTAATGCACCTATGCGTTGTGGCACATTATGCTTTCTTCAGCATGACTGATATTTAGATACTTTTAAGTGAAAAGAATTATTTCTAATATAAAACTAAACTACAACAAAGCTACAGCTAAAACCAAGCAAACATATAACTTGCCAGGGTATTGTTGGTTTTTGGGTTACTCCTGTTCATCAGAATTGTTCCTGGAGCAGTCTAGGGAGTTCATCTTCACCTGAAGTCTGGAGTCCACAGTCAGTTCTGGTTGAAATGATTGATGTCCTGGGGGATTTTTGAATTTATTTTGGAAGTTGATGTATTTAACAACTTGACTGTTCAAACTGAACGAATGGCTGTTTGATAACAACACCTGCACTTAAACACAAGGCTATACTTGTAGAGAAAACAGATGTGAGTTTTATCACAACTCAATGCAAAGTTATTAGTTCCAAAGTAGGAACTAAGAATGAATACATTGAATCAATACAGTGTGACGATTGCTAATGTGAGGGAGAGATTCGCAGCCCCAGCCTGAAGCCTCAAAGGACTCCGTAATCAATGAGGGCAAAAAATAAGAGCACCTCCTGGGGTCTTTTGAGATGTAATATTGATCAGCGGGGCAACCCTTTGCAAGAAACAAATTTGTTGGTTGACTCTATTGATTCCCTTGGTAGTCATTTTTTCACTGGATAGGTTAGCCTCCAGAATGCAACCCAGGTAGCAGATGTGTTTTTTTTCTGGCTTCCCTGTCCTACCAGCAGTAAATGAACAACAAAGCTTGGCTAAACCTAAACACCAATGTGGAAAACACTGCACTACCAAGCTTAACCTTAAAACACACCAGAGAATTTACACAGGAATTAAACCATATCAGTGTGACTAGTGTGGAAAGGCTTTTAGTCAACAGACTTGTTTAAATAGTCACAAGATGGTGAACACAGGATTTAAACCATGTCCCTGTAGTCAATGTGGTAAGAGTTTTACTACTTCAAACCATCTACAACGTCATGAGCTCACGCATGTGTAGTGATACACAGAAGCAGGGATTGAACCCGGGACTCCCACTCGCCAGTCCAACGCACAACCAGTCGTGCTAATAGGGCTGAGCCCGATTAGCAGGGCTGTTGTCGCTGGTTCATGGCTAGGTGCTACATTCACCCCTGGTCTTTTGGAGCGCGCCCTCGCGCTTCACACATCACTCCGCGGACCGCCGCACACGACGTGGCACTGTTCCCTCACGCGAGGACATCACACTCCTCATCCTGCTGACAACGCCAGATGTAGTGATACGCGGAAGCGGGGATTGAACCCGGGACTCCCACTCGCCAGTCCAACGCACAACCAGTCGTGCTAATAGGGCTGAGTCCGATTAGCAGGGCTGTTGTCGCTGGTTCATGGCTGAGTGCTACACATGCTAAAGAGAACCCCTATCACTGTGAAAGGGGCATGTTTATTAAGACCAATGCTGAATTAATACAGCATCAGAGAATTCACACTGGAGAAAAACCCTATGGATGTGTTGTATGTGGAATTAATTTCTCTCAAATGACCAGCCTTAAAAGACACCAGAGAATTCACACAGGAATGAAACCATATCAGTGTGACAGGGTTAGGGTTACATAATGCATATGAACATAATGCACACAAACAATGTACATGCTTCTACAGTACTGTGTAATTTTGAGGTAGTGGAACTTTACTTCCAATACTTTTACTTCTACTCCACTACATCTGGGATCCAACTATTGTATTATAACTCCACTACATTTATTAGATTTTTTAGTTACTAGTTACTTTGCAGATATAAATTATAATATTCTAAAACATATGGTTCATATATATATGAACCACTTTAGCCCTATTTCATAACGATCTACAAGCTGACAACGCGTTGCATCGACGAGTTGTGAGCTTGTAGATCGACATGTTAAAAACCAATAACGTCTTGCTCATATTACTGTAGCTACACTACTGTACTCTACTGCAGCTTATACACAAAGGCTAAAAATAAAGCCTTGTTTTTATACCAACCAGCACCAACTTGGTGATTCATTTAAACTGAACACAGCTATTACAGTTTAAGCATTACCACATCAATACATAACTCACTATAAGCTACATGTTTTAACCACCAGCGGTTCAACAACACTGTGCAGTTTCTATTGAATACAAATTAAGTTACAGCCATCCAAGCCATGCCATTGTTATGTTAACACAGTTAACTACTGCTATGGTCAGTGGCCATTACTCAATTTGAGTCAAGTTGAATTAATTTCCCTCAAAACCATAATGCTGCATAGTGTTATGGGTTGTTTTGGTCATGTAGAAGTGGGCAATAACTAAGCTATACCATACACATTATGTTAACATGGTTAATGAAACTTATTTAATATATAAACAGCAACAACACTCTTGTTATTTCTCTACAGGTTACACTTTATTCAGAGAGAGAACATGTTCTAGATGTGCTGGGAGCAATACTTTGGGAGTCAAGATGATGGCATGCACCAGCTCATGGAAAACTGATTCGATCACTAATACCTATACATCAGTTGGGAGAGTCTGTAGAGATGATCCACTGTAGAGATGTGACAGAAATGTGTCCATTTTCTAATACAACTCTTACATGAATATGAGTATATAATCCATGTTATAATACTTTCTTTCCTGGTGTTATTACTTGTTTATATTATACCATGGCACTTGTGAATTAAACATTGTTTGCAATTTACCATGTGTGTCTAGAAAAGTTATTGTTCCTTTAACAGGCGGCAGCGTTCGCAACTGGTAATAACAAACCTAGCCCAGCCTTATCCTCCCCTGACGCTTCTTTGTATTTACATATATTTGTATTTACTTTTTTCCCCCTGACTGTATACATGTACAGCATAGTACTGTGTTCTATCCGTCTGACAATGTTATATGAGATACTTAAATGATTTCCTGTGTAAATAAGCCAAGTGCTTTTTCTAGGATCTCCCTTTAGTTGACCTTGTACCAGTGAACTGTACCGTCATGAAACTGTATGCAAACTTCTAATAAAGTATTTGATCAATCAATCAATCAATCAATCAATCAATCAATCAATCAATCAATGTAAATGTTTCACAGGCTGAGGACAAAGCAAGCATTTTCACCATAACAAGAAGGTAACCGGTCACGTCACCAAAAATCCAACTCGCCAATTGTTTGTTTGCCAGGATGATTGGCAATTACATCTACTATGTTAAATATTTTCTGGTGGAGGACCCCCAGATGATTATAAGTCATTATTAAGGATGTCTTACTTGCTTCTGTCATCAAATCTTTACACATACATTGGGCATTGTAAGGTTGAAATTGTACCCATGCTAGTAAAGCAAGCCTCATAAAAGTATCAAACATGCACAAAATTCAACAGAACACAGGAAAATATAAATCTGTTCAGAAGTTTTAGGGGGAGGACCACCAGACCCCTGTTGGGGAGTTCCGCGCACCCCCTAAAAATAAATCTCCTGGATTCTCCTGGACTCCAATGTTGACAACCCTGCTCATTGGCAAGGTGTCCTAGCAAGTTGATTTGGTGAGTTGGATTTTTGGCGAAGTGACCTGTATTCTAGCAAGAAAACCTTATTACCTGCACCTGCATGCAAAAATACAGACGATTATGTCATGCTTGAGTAGGGCTTGCTGTTATTTTCTATTTCTGTAAAATATTTTAAGAAATGTGTAGGCCTAGGCCTACATACTATGCAAGCAATGATTGGTTTGTTAGTAGGGAAGGCCAGGATACAGGTAGGTGTTCTAATGTTGGGCTGGCAGCTGCTGCTTGGGGCAGACATCACTTCTTACAGGCATTCCACAACATGACAAAGACCTTTGCTCATGATTGGACAGCAGTCTCCAAGCATGTGAACCCTTTCCTAGAGTGAAACAAATACAAACAGTCCCCCAACATATAAAAGTTAACGTTATATCAAAGAAATATAATAGGGTGACCAGAATATGAATGCTGGGGTTCAAGTGACCTTTATTGTTAATAGGCTACATATATTATGTTTAACATTGTCATCTGACAAATACCCCGTCATTCCAGTAGAATCTTGATTGCAATGCTGCTTGTTTAAATTGATTTAGGACATTTAACACTGATGATAGTCAAACAAGTGAAGCTGATGAGGAAGATAAGCCTATTCAGGTGTGGAATTTATCAGCCTATCCAGTTGGTAATGACCACTGGCCATAGCAGTAGTTAATTGTGTTAACATAACAATGGCATGGCTTGGATGGCTGCTTCATTTGTATTCAATAGAAACTACAGTACAGTAGTGTAACTACAGTAATATGAGCAAGACAACACTAGCAAAGTTTTTAACAGGTTGTTAACAGTGGTAGAAAAAATACTCACTTTTTTACTTAAGTAAAAGTATCAATACTGCGATATAGAAATAGCCCACTCTGTTAAAGTTGTTCATGTATGTTTTAGAATATTATAATTTATATCTGCAAAGTAACTACCATAATTGCTGGACTATAGCCGCACCTGAATATAAGCCGCACCAGCTAAATTTAGAACAAATAACCAATGTTTACATATATAAGCCGCACCTGACTATAAGCCGCAGGTGTCCTTCCCGCTTCCCGCTAGAACGCCCCTGGTGGCCGTTAGCTGTAAAAATCTATATAAATCCTTGTTAAAGACCATTGTAAAACGAACTAACTGGCCGTTAGCTGTAAAAATCTCTATATAAGCCGCACCGTTGTATAAGCCGCAGGGATCAAAACATGGGAAAAAAGCTGCGGCTTATAGTCCGGCAATTACGGTAGTAGCTAAAGTTTTCAAATAAATGTATTGGAGTAATAGTACAATATTTGGATCCCAGATGTAGTGGAGTAGAAGTAAAAAGATTGGGAATCAGTGTTACATCCACAAATAAAGCACACGACTAGTTGAATGAACTGAACATGCTAGTGTTTACTATGGCTTAAAGAGTGCGCCAGCAACGCACAGTACAAACCGGTAGCAGGCAAGCATCAGTGTACACGAGCCAACAACAACAACGTACCGACATACGGCAGCATCACTTTACGTGCTCAATGTCACAACTCCCCAGTGACGTAAACCCCCAGAGCCAAGGTGCGCTCATACATAACAATCGGAAATACTTAAGTAAAGTTCCACTACCTCAAAATTGCACTTAAGTACTTTAGAACTATGTACATTATGTCACCATATGCCAAGAGGTGTTAAACTCATGAATGAATCCGGAGACTATTATTGATCACCACATGAAACAAGTACAGTACTTAAGCATATGTACTTAGTTACTTTACACCATGGTTGTTTGATTGATTGATTGATTGATTGAAGACTTTATTAGAAGTTTGCATAGGAAAAGGTACAGTTTCATGACGGTACAGTTCACTGGTACAAGGTCTACTAAAAGGAGATCCATGAAAAGACTAAGCTTATTTCCACTGGAAACCATTGAAGTATCTCATATAACATTGAATGACAGACAAATAGAACACAGTACTATGCAGTAGATATGTAAAGAAAAACAAAAAAGAAAACAGTAAGTCTGAACAAACAGTATATACAAAGGGGCAGGGGAGGGTAGGGTTGGGCTAGGTTCATTTTTTTACCAGTTGCGAACGGCTGCTGCCTGTAAGTGGTTTTTCAGGGCAATTTTAAAGGATGCTAGTGATCCACACTCCTTTATGGCCTTCGGTAAGGCTTTCCACATTTTGGTGGTATAGCAGAAAAACGAGTTTGACCCTTTGTTGGTTTTTACTCTGGGTTGGAAGTGATCTGTGGCGCTGCCTCTGGTGTTATAATTATGGACATCCTTAATGTTTATAAAGTATTTTGACAGGTACTTGGGTATCATAGTGGTGTAGTGTATCTTGTACACCAGGCCCATTGCAAGTTGCTGTACTCTGTCATCTACTCTGAGCCACCCCACTCTTAACTGGTGAGTAGCGGTGAGGTGAGTCTGATAGGGAAGGTTAAGCAGAACCCTAATTAGTTTATTTTGGGCTGTTTGGAGTTTTGTTTTCAGGGCTTGTGGGGCGTCACGATACCATACGTGGACTCCGTAGTCAAAGAGGGGCTGGATTATTGCACCAGCTATGGTCTTCAGTGTGTTGAAATTGACAATTGGGGCGATCCTCTGTAGGAAACGAGTTTGTTGATTGATTTTATTTATTACTTTAGAAGTCATCTTTTCACTGGAAAGATTAGCTTCAAGGATACATCCTAAGTAAGAGATTTCGTTTTTTCGTGTTATGACCTTGTCACCCACTTTGATTGTGAAGTTATCGACTTTTTTGAGGTTATGATTTGATCCAAAGAGGATGGACTCAGTTTTACCCAGGTGAATTGATAATTTGTTGTCATTAAGCCATGTGCAGATCTTACTTAGTTCAGAGTTAAGTGTCCTTTCAACCTGCAAGTGGTCCTTGCCCGAGACTAGGAGAGCCGAGTCATCCGCGAACAGGAACAGGTTGCTTGGAACCTTGAGGAACACCACAGCTTACTGGGAGGGGGGGGGGACAGGGTACCGTTAATCTCCACCACCTGTTCCCTCCCCACCAGGTAAGACTGCATCCAACTCACTGCTGCGCTGTCAAGACCGATGGCTTTTAGTTTCTCAATCAGAATAGAATGATTTACGGTGTCAAATGCCTTCTGGAGGTCCATCATGACCATGCCGCTATATTTGCCGCTTCGCGTTTGATTTGGTCAGTCAAATAGAGAAGGCATGTGTCAGTGGAATGAGATTTTCTGAATCCAGATTGGAACTCGTAAATCAGATTATTCTCATCGAGATATCTTGCTATCTGTTCGTAGACAATTTTCTCCATGACTTTGGATATGGAGCTAAGAATGGAAACGGGACGGTAGTTTCCAGGGTCTAGTTTGCTACCTTTTTTATGCAGGGGGGTTACTTTTGCTAGTTTGAAGTCCTGTGGGACATGACCCTGTTCGATGGAAAGGTTAATTATGTGGGTAATGATTGGAGCAATGGTGGCGGCTGAATCTCTGAGAAATCTAGCTGGAATTTTATCAAGGCCAGTGGCCTTGTGTTGAGGTAGGGCGCTCAGTTTTTTAAACACTTCATCAGTTGTGACTGTGGCAAGTTTAAAACTGTCTTTACTGACGCCCAGTTTATTGTAGAATTTCTTAACAAATGTTACACCATACCGCCCAGATGGGGCGACCAGTCTTTCAACCAGTGAACGGGCCATGGTGGTAAAGGTTTTGTTAAGATGGGTAGCCACTTCACATTTGTCAGAAATGAGAGCGGCGTCCGTTTTGATGTTTATGCTGTGGCATATGGTTTTTGGTTTTAAGCCTAATTGGTTGTTAAGCAACTTCCATAGGTCTCGTGGTTTGTTTCTGTATTCGTCGATTTTTTCGTCGATGTAGTTTTTTTGGGCGGATCTAATTAGGGCGGTCGTCTGGTTTCTAAGTTTCTTGCATTGAGCAGTAAGATGTTTGATTTGGATTTTGAGGTCATGGTTGAATTTTTTCCTAAGCTTTTTGCAGCACTTACGTTTTTCATCGTACTTTTTGTCTCTGAGTTTAGCTGATTCGGAAATATCTGAGTTATACCATGGCTCTTGGCGGGCTTTAACCCTGGTGGTTTGCAAGGGGGCCACGACGTCTAGAGCATCGGTCAATTTGGTTTTAAGACCACACCATGCTCCTTCGACATCTGTACACTGCAGTTCAGGGGAAAAGTCTGTATTCGCTAGTGTGTGATTTAAAGCCTCGCTGGAGTAGTTTTTGAGGCTTCTAGCTACAACTGTTTTGTGGCCACTAGCCTTGGGTTTGTGTATTTTACGCGTACAGTAGATCATGTAATGATCACTAAGACCGCATACAATAGCCCCGCTAGCGGTGACTTTGGATTTGTCTGTGGTTACAATGAGATCTATGAGGGTTTGGAAGTGCTCCGTCACCCTAGTGGGTACGGTAACGAGCTGAGTGAGGCCGTATTGACTACATAACCCATTAAAGGACTTGAACAGGGGTGTTTCTTTACGCAAAACATCAACATTCCAGTCGCCCAAAGCGTAGTACTCAATACCGTCCACCTTTGCTAAGCTCTCTTCAAACAGCTCAAAGAAGTCATTCTGGTCAGGGGGTCTATAGACAGCGCATATTAGAATATTTTTAGCATGTTCAAAAATTATCTCGACCCATACAGTTTCAAGAGAGCTGTGGTGTAGGTCTGAGCGAATGATAAAATTTAAATCATTGTGAATATACATGTAAACACCACCTCCCTTCCTGTTCCTATCATTCCTAATGACAGTGTAATCGGTTATTTCAATGCTAGCATCTGTAAAAGAATCATCGAGTTTAGTTTCCGAGAAGGTTAAAATTTGTACCTTACCATCAAGAAACATAGCTTTGATTTGTGCCAGTTTGGGTTTCAAACTGTTGACGTTGAGATGAATCATTTTAAGTCCTCGCTTCACAAAAGTACTTTTCATGTTGGAGGTGTCCAAATAACCATTGGCAGGGCTGGGGGAGGAGGGTTCCCCTTTGTTCACGTCCACAGCTGGAGTGTCCGTCTGTAGTGGGGGTGGGGGGGGCCGGGGGGCGCTGGGGGTGGGGGGGAGGTCAAGTTCCTTTGTTGGCTGAGACCCTAGACAGTGAGATATCCAGGATAATTCCTTGGTGCGGGGGATGGGGAAAGTGGCGCAGAATGGTTTCCATCCTAAAAATGTAGCCAGCCATGAATGATTACGATCCCTGTAGACCCTCTGATCCGAAGCCTCGGTGCAGGGTGCCGCCGTGGTGGGCTGCTGGGTGGTCTGCACGCCCAGGTCTAGTGTCGTGTTGCTGCTGTTTACCTCGCTAACACCTAAGGTGTTAACACCTAATCTATACATTTTTATAACAGTAACATGCAAAAGACAGATATGAGCAGGTTTTTAACAGTATCTTTCCACAGACATTGTTTTATTCAGCATTTCAATCTTCCAGCAGCAGTATACATCCAAAGTTTACCTTTTTTACTCAAATGTTATTTCGTATTTTTTCCAGGCTTTAGTTTGGACACTCCCAACAGGACCCCAGCAGAATGTGTTACTTTGGTCACCAGCCTCTTCGCCTATAACATTTTCCCCACAACACATTTGGTCTTTTCGCGTGGCTTTTTCACCATGGAGGAGAGACTTTTTACCAGGCCTGTCTGGTCGATTCACCGCTGTTGAAGAGCCATTTCGCCTACCCTGTCCATGTTTGCATGCCGGTGGTGTTACCTGTCAAACTACGGTGACGGCAATCCTATGCACTGACACTCCATAGAAATCACATTAATACAGATTAGAAGTTAGAACTATTGGAATCATATAGGGCTTTGCACAGGGCAAAAAGTCCACAGCCCGGTCCTCCTAAAGCACGATGTTATTTCTCTCTGATGCTTCCTCTCTGAGGCGCATGCAGCAGAGCACAGGCTGGGCAGCTCGGAGCGCCAGTGGCGTCAGTTCAGAAAAAGCTACGGTATGGCAACATGACTGGTACCAGTCATGTTGCCATACCTTAGCAACAGGCACGATGAAAAGTACATTTTATTATGTCCCCCTGTAGCCAAGGTATGGCAGCTGCCATAGCTTGCCATACCCAATTGACGCCTCTGCAGAGCGCATTCACTCGCGTTGATACAGGCAGCAAAGACAGAACAAATGCTGGGCTCGTAGTTTGATAAAAGCTAATGAATGCCGTTTTACCCACCTGTAGGCGACCGGGTATTTCCCGGTGAATCTGTGGGCAACGGTGGGGGCTTGGGACTTGGGAGAGTGGGGAACACGCACCACTGACTGCTGATGGAGAAGTTATATAGCTTAGCCTTTATGTATTGAGGATGAGAGGCACTCTTGCCGATTTAGTAAGAGACTCGTCGCCAATTACAAGATATTTAAAAGTTATTTGGGGCCATGATGATAACCTTTTCTTCCCACAACTAGACTAAAGGATTTACATTGCCTGTGTTATTGTTTACAACCAATTATTCACGTGTGGCAAGATCCCGGTTCCACTAGTTTTTAGTAGGCTATAGTGTAGGCTTAAGCCTTTTCAGAAGTTAATTTAATGTTCTCCATTTAATGATTTCCCTTATCCTCATCTAATCTTGCGCTAATGCACGCAACTGTTTTTGCCATGTTTTAAAGCTGTGTAGGCTTTTCAGAAGTTAATTTAATCTTTTCCATGTAATGATTTCCTATATCAGTCATCTTCCGCTAATGCACGTGTGGCATGGCGGTATTTATTTAACAGTTGCCAACAACGCCACCTAGGGAATTGCACCCTAGGAAATAGTTTTGAGGAGCTTACATCTAAGTAAACCACCTGAGACCACATGATTACTCCCCACCAGGTTTGTTGTACAGCATAAGAATTATAGGCAGAGGCATGGTTGTAACGAAAGTACAATATGTTTTATTTACTATAATTTACTAATTGTCAGCAATAAGATTGATCCAAAAAAGGTTAAAAGTTAACAGTGAATTTATACAAAACATGGTACATAGACAGGCCAGTACTGGGGGGAAAGAGGAGAGGTGGGCAGGCCAACCGACCCAGGATAGTGGCCCCCCAACACACAGCAACTCAAAAGCATCACTAAAGGTACCACGGCAAAGAGGGGGGGTTACCACTACCACTGGGCGGCCGTCACCTGGTCCCACTTAGCTCCCCCAGCACCGGTCCTGTAATGGAAACAATGATTAGTATCTCACATAGGGGGAGAGCGGGGTAAACTGAGACACTTTTTACAGACCATTTAGACCAGTGGCCCTCAAATGGTCCAGGGACTTTCTGGGTTCCTTTTGGGAGGTCTAAATTGACCCTTACATATATGTAACTCTGACAGTATACAAATTAAACCAAATGGACCAAATATGATTGTTTTAAAAAAAAAGTGGTCTTGTGTCTCAGTTTACCCCAGGACCGGGGTAAACTGAGACAGACCAGAGAAATCAACGGGGTAAAGTGATCCACTCACTTTTTTCACTTTAAAACTACCATAAAAACACAAAAACCCGGTTAACCGGGTTAAATATGCGCAATACAAAAATGTACATAGCAGACATTCTTTTAATAGGCTTTGTCCTGTCATTTCCACCCATGTGTCAAATAATGTGACACATGGGCAGAAGGAAAAAACTAAAAACCCTATAAAAAATGTATAGAAGGGTTTACCAAACTTTCCTCAGTTGATCCTTATGTAATTCTTCCTGTAGAATCTATTTCTGCAAAGTATATTGTTGTATTGTGCATAACTAATGAAATAATTCGCATATTTAGTCAAATATGCTAATTATCTCATTAATTATGCACAATACAAAGAAATATATATCAAAAATGGATTCTACAGGGGAAAATACATAAGAATCAATTGAGACTAGTTTGGTACACCCTTTAATTAGGTTTTTACAGCTTTCTCCCTGTCTTTCATGTTAAGGATAGTCTCACTTTACCCCGAAGCAATTGTCTCACTTTACCCCACAGCCACATTTTGGGAAAAGGGATATTTTTATCAATTCAGGGTAATCTTCAGCTAGCATCTATCACATGGATTTATAAGTTGGTAGTTCATCAACATGTATGATATAAAATGTTCTCCCTGCATCAATTTGCTTTGACACAACAGCTGATTATGTTGACAGCAAGAAAATTTACTTTTACATGCAAAAAACACATTTTTGTGAAAAAAGCATGTTTTCTACAGCACTATCAGGTCTCTCTTTTCATGACAAGTGGGAAATTCAAGGGGCTTGAAAATATAATGGTCACATGGCCACAAATGTGTTCCATTGCCAAGATAAATGGAGCGTCTCAGTTTACCCGGTGTCTCAGTTTACCCCGCTCTCCCCTACATAGTAATGCAGTTGTCAAATTTGTAGCAGACAGTCTAGATGTGACTGGGGATTCACACAGCAAAGGCAACGTCATTTAATCAGGTTGATGAATCCTCGACAAAGGCGGTTGGTCAATGGTCATGGTTATTGTAACTCCAGGCAAAGCAGCAGCGTTTGTTACTCCTCAAGTAAGCCTAGGAATAAACAAGTGGCTGTGTTAGCCTAACATTTAATAATAAGTAATACTGACAACAAAAGAGACAAATAAACCTACCACTCACTCCAGGGCACCACACACGGCTAGTGTTGTGGACACCTTCTGGTCTAGTCACTCGCATACACTGAGGTAGAGGAATGCACTGGTGATGGAGGGATGGACAGCTACACAGGGACTAACACAAGAAACAACAGGTCAGGTTCATGACCATAACCTTAACCCAATATGCACTGCAGGCACTCGCTGTACAAGACATACCTGCATAGTAGGATACACGGCACACACAGGGGAAGAGTGTGGCAAGCTGCAGCCCAACGGGCCAGCTTTGGTGACGAGACCTCCAGTCTCTGAGGACACGGGCACCCAAATGAGAGAGAATCTAACACAGGCAGTGAGCATGCCGTTTAGTGTAGTCAATCAGCACGCTGATGAGTGGGAGGAGGATGGGCCATGGGCAAAATGGAAGCTAACGCCCATCCTGCTACACACGCAACTGTTTTCGCCAGGTTTTAAGGTCTTATTTTTGTTGTTTCTCATAAACTCACGACCCTCCTTGCCCATCGGCCCCCACCTTTGCGCACAGATTCACCGGGAATTACCCGGTCGCCACCTGTAGTCCTAGTAACCCTGTCAGTCACGGTTTATTTAGTGTCGGCGCTCCTTCGCTTAAGCCTACATCAATCCAAAATCCATTTTGCCTGGTTTAAAATGTTAAGTCGAGTGTCTTTAACGAGGCAATGATGACACGCGATGCAGTTCACTGGCCGGGCTGCCACATGTCTGTCTATGTGTCAGACAGACAGCCAGGTAGACAGACAGACAGACAGACAGACAGACAGACCTAATTTGGCACAGAGCAGAGCATAGTTATTGGAATCAGGTGTGTCCAAATAATTAATTAATTGATACATAACCTACCATAGGGAATCATATGCATTTCATACGGAAGAATGTGAAGCATTTGCATGGCTCTTATCTCACAGTTATGCCTATGCAAATGCAATGCATATTTTAACTGGGGACCCCCCCCACCCTGACAAGCACTAAGAGTTGAGGCATACATTTTATATAACATATGGTTCTATTGTGAAAATAGCAGATCTACATGCTCACAACACCTTGCAATGTGAGCATGTAGATCGGCTATATATGGGAAATATGCAGTGTGAAGCGCATGGTTGCATGGTTATATGCCCTTTGCAGGTGCAGTGCATATTTTATCTGGGGTGAGCATGTAGATCAGCTATTTTTACAATTTCTGCCTCTAATATTTGTCAAGGTGCAGGGATTCGACCAGAGATGACATGCGCTTGTTAAAATAAATGCATCCCTCGCACAGAAGACGCAGAGAGAGAGAGAGAGAGGGGAGGGGGAGAGAGAGAGAGAGGCACCTGATTCCAATAGCTCTAATCTGTATTACTTTGATTTCTATGGAGTGCATAGGATAGTGTAATGGTCACCGACAGCAGACAGGTGAGGCAAACATGGACAGTCTGACAGCAGAATTGAGCGTAGGCGAAACGGCTCTTCAACGGTGGTGAAACGGCCAGACAGGTTAGGTGAAAACACTCTCCTCCACGGCGAACGTGCCACACGAAAAGACCTAATCCATCAAGGCGAAAATGTTATAGGCGATTATGCCTGACACCGTTACTTCAGCGTGATATTGAAACGTAACGGCAATGCCCCTGTTGTCCAGTTTCCCCAGCAGAACCCAGCAGCTCTCATAGCATAGAGTGGAGCCTATAGGCCTATCGCTTTTACACTAATTTTTGATGTCAAAAGTGATTTATTTTTTCATGAATGTGTTACTATTTGTCATTACAAACACATCAATGCCTTGTTTGTCCCACACAAGCCACCAAAACCTCATAAATCATGTTTTGGGGAGAGCATTCGGCACAACTGCCAATCAAAGTGACTGTACTGGCCAATCACAGGGCATCTTTTCCGGGACTTGGTAAAACACGTACAAGCATATCATCTGTTTAGCAGAGTCTGATGGCTTTTTTGGGACAATGATGACATGGATGTGTTTGTAATGACAACTAGTAACACATTCATGAAAAATAAAAAACACTTTTGACCACAAATAGTGTAAAAAGCGATAGGCTTATAGGCTCCACTCTATGCTATGAGAGCTGCTGGGTTCTGCTGGGGAAACTGGACAACAGGGGCATTTGTGCCTAATAGACCCCATGGACAGTCTTTTTGGATCAATGTAAGTAGGAAAATGAGCCTAGAAGTGATTTAGGGCGGAGTTGTCCTTTAAACTAAGTGCTTGTGTAGTGATTGCTTAGCGTCACGCCAATGAAGGTTTAATTGCGACCGTAGGTCGCAGTTTAGTTGCGACCGTCAGGGAGCAGTTTACTATGAAAACCTCCACCGGCCGTCCGTCCGTCGGTCGGTCACACGTCACACGTCACACCTTTGCCCTGCTCATATCTCCGCATCAGTATGACATCACACCACATGTGTACACAAACCTTTGTGTACGTTGCTGTGGCAACAGTCTGTTGTTGCTGGTCTGTTAGTGTACGTTAGCAACCACCTTAGCAACCATGGTTTTACCCTAGCAACCAACTGTTTACCCTAGCAACCAACTGTTTACCATAGCAACCATGTTTTTTTACCCTAGCAACCAACTGTTTACCATAGCAACCAGATACGCAGAGCAGGGATCTCCATATATGGGCATAAACAGGTGACATCACACTGATGTCAGATACTCAGAGCAGGGATTTCTCCATAATATATGGGCATAAAAGGGATTCTGTTAGGGATCTCCATATATGGGCATACAAGGGATTCTGTTAGGGATCTCCATATATGGGCATAAAAGGGATTCTGTTAGGGATCTCCATATATGGGCATAAAAGGGATTCTGTTAGGGATCTCCATATATGGGCATAAAAGGGATTCTGTTAGGGATCTCCATATATGGGCATAAAAGGGATTCTGTTAGGGATCTCCATATATGGGCATAAAAGGGATTCTGTTAGCTGTTAGTGATCTCCATATATGGGCATAAAAGGGATGCTGTTAGGGATCTCCATATATGGGCATAAAAGGGATTCTGTTAGGGATCTCCATATATGGGCATGAAAGGGATTCTGTTAGGGATCTCCATATATGGGCATAAAAGGGATTGTATCCCAGATGATGCCCTGTTAGGAGATCCACACTAACAGAATCCATATATGGTCCTACCGACAGCTGCTATAAGCCAACCCTGGCGATAAGGTCTGAGTCGAAGAAATGCTTCTTTCCTGGCAAGAATTGCCCTTTTATACTGTAGGGCTCGTTTGTGTATTGTATGACATCACGCCACATCATCGGCTGAGGACTGTGTGATGTCATCATATCTCCATATATGGAGACATAAGTTGCTCATGCCCAAATATGGGCTGGTGAGGTCAGACTTAGTGTGATGCGTAGGTTATCTCCATATATGGAGATTCAACTTCAATGAGTAACCATGGCAAACTGTCAACTGCCCGTATGTCTTGATAATTGGTAAAACAAACTTTTGGCCTATTTGTGGAGATAAGCGACCGTTGGTCGCTTATCTCCCGATTAGGGAGTCTTACTGGTATCAAAACCTCCACCGGCCGTCCGTCGGTCGGTCGGTCGGTCGGTCACACGTCACACGTCACACCTTTGCCCTGCTCATATCTCCGCATCAGTATGACATCACACCACATGTGTACACAAACCGTTGTGTACGTTGCTGTGGCAACAGTCTGTTGTTGCTGGTCTGTTAGTGTACGTTAGCAACCACCTTAGCAACCTTGGTTTTACCCTAGCAACCAACTGTTTACCCTAGCAACCAACTGTTTACCATAGCAACCATGTTTTTTTACCCTAGCAACCAACTGTTTACCATAGCAACCATGTTTTTTTTACCTTAGCAACCAACTGTTTACCATAGCAACCATGTTTTTTACCCTACATCCCTCCATATATGGAGATAACTGACGAATCTCACTAAGTCTGACCTCACAAGCCCCATATTTGGACACGAACAACATATAACTCCATATATAGAGACATAGCTGCTGACATCAGTATGACATCACACTGCTGACATCAGTATGACATCACACCGTACACAAATGACCCTTATATAAGACCGGCATTATCTACCGACATATTGTGGAGATAAGCGACCAACGGTCGCTTATCTCCCGATTAGGGAGTCTTACTGGTACAAACCTCTGCTGCTCGTACCCCCCCATTGTAATCAAGGCATTTTCACTGCCACTGGTAAATAGACTAATTAAATCACGTTTTTTCTGCAATAAGCTGCTTTGCATTAACCAGTGCAGCTAATCAAATTAATGTAGTTATTGGTGTGATGTGATATGAGTTCATAAAATCATGAAAGTCACTCAGTGATTCTCAACTCAAGCCTTTTAATGTCAAGGAACCCCAAATAAATTGCCACATAGGCCTATCAGCCCACGGACCACCTCCATTTGAAAAGATAAGCCAGGGACCCCCCATAAGAGAAGATGCAGTATAGTGGACTATAGATACAGTACAGTGGTCAATGTATGTGGCGGTACAATGGTCTATATATGCCATATAGTAGTTTATTGTTTCAGTACAGTGGTCTAGATATGCCGTGCAGTGGTCTACATACAGTACAGTGACCTCATCCAGCTATACATACAGTACAGTGGTCTCATACAGCTATAGATGCAGTACAGTTGTCTAGATACAGTACAGTGGTCTGTAGATGTAGTACAGTGGTCTCATGCAGCTATAGATGGAGTACGGTGATCTCATACAGCTATAGATACAATACAGTGGTCTCATACAGCTATATATACAGTAAAGTGGTCTCATTTGTATAATAGGCGGAAATTACATATTTGTACTGCATGCACAAAACTGCATGATCCTTGTAAATTGGGTATGTATGTACAGGGGAGGCTTGTAGGTATCCATGTGACACATTTCCATTCAGAAATATTGATGTGACAGCTCAAAGGACCATTTGGAAAATGGTGATGGTGTTTTTTCCCTCACCGAAATGTTGTCTAACTTTAAATCTTTAGCTATTTATCCCCCTTCCTGACATGGCAGCATGACAAAATTGGTCCCGTTGGAAACCTGAAGTTGTCTAAAATCAAATGATATCGTTATCTTTGGAATGCGTCTAAATTTGAGCGAGCTACAGACTCCGAAAGACAGTCACGCCGGGGTTCCAGTCAACAATCCCGGAGGTGTCATAGGGGTAATAAAACAGTGAAAAAAACACAGTTGGGACATTTTATTTTCTTGGGATCATCAAAATCCTTATTTTAGAGGTCCTAAGGATACATAAAAACCACACTAGAAGTTTATGTAAGGGGGGTGCGCGTGGACCCCTCCTAGGTCCTCTACTAATCCCATCTGTGTGCCTGTCGGAGCTCTCTTTCAGGCTGTAGGTCAGGCAGTGCGTCTCAGCCTTCCCTGCCCCGAGCTGCTGCTCTGCCTTCTCCTGAGCCATGTAGTAAGTGTGGTCTGCTAATTGATCTCGCAAGAACGAATTCTCCTTTGGAGTGTCCTGTAATATGATCAGATACGGGAAGTTACATAAACTTTCCCAGCTCCATTTGTTTTGAAGCAGTGTTCAGCACAAGTACTGTACGCCAGCTAACCTGCAGTTGGAGTAGTCCCATGTCTTTGTGAAGGGTGTTGCTCACCAGGAGGGATCTGTGCGCTTGCAGCTCACTTTCCGTCAAAACTGGCTCTAACGGTTGTCTGTAACACAACAAGGTCAACAGCACTGGAATGACGTTTGTCGAAAGTATAGTATTGATATTATATTATATAGTATACTAGTATATAGCATCATTGATAACTGGCAGAAACATGGAATATCCAGATTCAAAATTAACAAAAGCTCCACTTAGTTTATGTCCAACCCAAGACTCTTCACAACACATTGTACTTTTTACATTTTAAAGCATTTAGACCTGTAAGCATTATTACTGTAACAATTATTTTATGCTTTAACTATTGACAAATAGCAGATATACAAGCTCGAGGCAATTGTGGATCTGCTATTTTGAAGAATTGTGACAATTTTGAATAAACACGATTCTACAACCCTAACCCTAAATCTGTAAAACCTGTTTTTATGTCAGTGGTACTCAAACCTTTTCATGTCAATGACCCCCAAAATCATGTATTTGGCCACAGTCGCCCATCTCAAATTATTTAGTTCCAGTGACCCTCAGAAGCCAAATTGAAAATATTAACATGAGACTGAATTATAGCTACAGTATATTGGATCCACTGGAACACAAGTTATTATAATTTATGTTTTTACATGTCCTAGAAAGAAACCATTTGGACAGATATTTCCACTCAACATGTTACATTCTTATTTATTTTTTTCATATAAATAAACACTCTACTTCAGTGTTTCTCAAATGGGGTTACGTGTACCCCTAGGGGTACGCGCAGGTACTGCAGGGGGTACTCAGAAAATGCCACCAAAAAAGAAAATAGAAGAATAAATCATGATAATTTTCATAGTTAAATAATTAACTGCAATTGAATTAGAGGAGTTATGTTTAATGATGACACTTGGAGAAATGTGTTGAGATCCTGGCAACTGGGATGTGTTTGAATGATGTTTGAATGTAAGTTATTGACATGAAAACTGGACTGAAATATTACGGCCACAGTGTTAAATAAATCTGTTCAGGAGGAGCCAAACTCTCACTCCCTTTCATATTTGTGATGTTATATTCTTGAAAAGTGGGGGTTATCATATAGCATCATAAACCACTAGTTAAGGTATTAATTGCAGTTTTATAAGATAAACATTGTTTTCAGGTAAAGGGGGTACTTCGATTCAAAAATCTGGGAAAGGGGGTACTTCACCAGTTTACCTGTCTGTCACAAACTCCTTCTCCTTCAACAAACTTCTCCTGGCTTTGACCGGAGAATCCCTACCAGACGGGAACTGGCAAACCCCAGCGATCATTCATGAAGAAAGAGACAAAAACACATATGGTGAAGAATAAAACAATAACAAAAATATATAGATATAGATTAATTAACACTAGTATATCTGCATACAGTTTATAAAGTGGTGTGCAATGTTAATTTAGCTACTGGACTGCTAGTGCAACTGAAAGGTTTATTACATAAATACAGTGGTTCTCAACCTTTTCAGGCTGCGACCCCCATAATCATATTTTAACTGGGGACCCCCCAACCTACCCTGACAAGCACTACAAGGCATTACATTTTTGAGCGGTGCTAACCGCTCCTATAGACCGCTTTTTTACCAAAACTATGATGTCACAAATGATGATGACATGAGTCCGCTAGACCAATGAAACACTTCGATTCTGTTGATCTGTCCATGATGTCATAGTCACATAGGCACCCGATTGGTTAACTCTGATTTAGAACGTGTTTAGGCCGCGTAAAATACGTCACAACGCGTTTAGGCCGCTTAATACGCCATAAAAAAATTATTGAGCGGTGCTAACCTTGAATTTCAAAATTGTATTAGATGAATATTCACTTATCCACAAGTTTCCGCGGGAGTTTACTGGAGACTATCAGGACCAAACTTCCGGGTTTAACAGCAGACATACAAGCTCACGTCGCGTCGCAGATGCAACCCGTTGTGAGCTTGTAAATCGGCGGCGGAACCTCGTGCAGACGTTTGCGCAATGCACTATGGGGCGTAGGAAACTCGTGGATAAGCGATAAAATAACCACACTTTTAGACAGACTGGAAAATCTTACAGGTTATAAATGATAGCCAACTAATACAAGTTTAAAATACAAATAAACACAATATCCACTGGGTATCCACTGATTGCCCAGTTCTTCGGGCTCTTCGGGCCCAGCTCTTCTTGAAAGATTCAGTCAAGTCAGTGGTCTTGAACATAGCTGACAGCTGTTGTACTTGGTTGTACAGCTGTTGCTGCAAGGTCTGTGGTTCCAAAAAATTTAAAATACAAATAAACAGCTTTTGGAAAAAAAAAAAAATGCTGTCACTAATGAGGGTAACACGAGTTAACTAGACCAAATGTTCCGCCCCAGGATAACGGATGATTCTTTGGTCAAAATAATCGTGGTATGAAATTCAAATACTTCGGTTTTGCCGAAATAATTAGTATAGGGTCATAAACAAAAATCTAGAGGCAAATAAGGTCCCTGGTTGCCTAACTGACGACCACCAGAGTCATCAGGCTCTGGTGGCAGAGCTGGTTCTGTCCAGAGATGGTTCCGTCCTCTGTATGGATTCGTCGTTTGATTGCCCTTAGGGCAGGGGTGGGCAACTTTGATGATGGCGAGGGCCGCTATATCTCCACCTTCACTCCAGAGGGCCACAATGCATATTGCTACGTCCTACTTTGTCATTCTAGTATCTCATACAAAAGAAGCAAAAATAGGCGATCTACAAGCTCAAAACGCATCGCGCTGCGATGCGTTTTGAGCTTGTAGATCGCCTATTTTTGCCTATTTTGAATTGGAATAATTGGCATAATTTTTTGTTATTTTTTAATTAGAATCCTGAAATGTAACATTTTGATTCAATTTCAAAAGCATTTAGTTATATCATGTTAACTTCATGAACCTAAATACAAATACTACTATACTAGTCATTAAGCTAATATAGATTGATGGAATTAAAGCAGATCGTGGTTGTAATTGTAAAAGCTGAAATCAATAATATATCAGTATTCCGGTATTAACCTGAGGGCCGCATTAAGTGAAGGTGGGGGCCGCATTAAGTGAAGGTGGGGGCCGCATGTGGCCCCCGGGCCGCCAGTTGCCCATGTATGCCTTAGGGCAACTAGCATGGCTCAGCCATGGATCAGCGTTCTTGGTGACATCACCACCAACAAGTGCGAACAACAACACGTGGGGGCTCGAGACCAGTATGTTATATCAGTATGTTATACCAACACTTTATAATAATAATAATAATAATAATAAAACTTTATTTGTATAGCACCTTTCATGACATGAAATGCAGCTCAAAGCGCTTTAAAGAGCAGAAAATGAAGCACAAGTGCTTAACAGAGAAACAGTCAAATAAAATAAAAAATACAGAATAAAAAGAAATGATTAAAACTATTACAATTAAGCAGAGAAATAACAATTTCAGAACAGTGCGGACGTCAATTAGCAGCACAGGGATTTAAAAATTTAGCTAAAAGCAAGAGTAAAGAAATAGGTCTTGAGCTGTGCTTTAAAGCTATCCACAGAGGCTGCCTGTCTTAGGTGTAGTGGGAGTTTATTCCAAGCTGTCGGTCCGTAGAAGCAGAAAGCTGCTTCACCATATTTTTTATATTTCATTGTTGGCGCCTCAAGTAGGTCTGCACTAGAGGACCTGAGTGGGCGGGTTGGAACATATCTATGCAGGCAGTCATAGAGGTACGAAGGTGCCAGACCATTTAGAGCTTTATAAACAAGTAAAATATTTTAAAATCAATCCTAAAAACAACCGGGAGCCAGTGTAGCGACGCTAAGACTGGAGTAATATGTTCTCTTATCTTAGTTTTAGTTAGTTATAGAAGGTTATTCTCCTCAAAAAAATACAGCAGGGCCCTTAGCCAATGAGGAGCAGCCAAACGGTAAATCTTTGTGCCTATACAAGACATGTTGTTCCATTCGAGCCCACACATTATAGTTCTAGCCACACATCCTCTTTCCAGTTTATTTATATCTATATAAGCTTTTAGCCAATCAGGAACCAGCATTCTCGGTGATGTCACCATTATAGAGTAAGTCCATTGAGTTCAAAGGGGGAGTGGTGCTAGCTTGAGGTTTGTTCGAGCTTCACATGACAATTTGGCTACCCGGACAATAAATAGGCAACCACACTCGCAATTTCCCTGAATTTCATCTTTCTAGTGTGTCCATGTATTAAGCTATGGCGCCAGAGGCATCTGGGAACGTACTGCTTGCGGTAGACCGTGGGTAGAGCAGCGGACAGCGAAGTAGTGAGCTTGATAGCATAAGGCTTTATCTCTTGATTGGCTTTGTGGATTGGCCAAGCTTCACAAGACATGTGTGGCACTGAAGCAATATAAGTGATAAACGTACACATTACAACTCCAGTGTAGATCAGAGCCAATCTTTACAGATCTAAAAAGGTCTAAGTGTGAGAAATGTTCTGCTGGATGGTTCATGTGAATGGAGGACAGAGGATCATATATTCCTGTTCTGCTGCTGATTGTGCGAGCAGGCTGGACTCACTAATGACACCTGTAGGTTGGACACCAACACACTGTTCTGGTCTTGGATTAACACCAGAGGTTCAACGCCGCCTGCTTCACGGTGCCACTCGGCCACCATCATGGGGACAACCATGTTTGTATTTGGGGGTAAAGAGGACTGCTACAACGTCATCAGAGTGTTTGACACAGAGACCAACTTCTGGCTGAACACAGCCTCTGCAGAGCTTTGGCCGGGCAGCTTGCATGCAGAATTAGCCTTAGAAAGTCACAGCTCGCATGCAGCAGCCTTAGGAAGTCACAGCTCGCATGCAGCAGCCTTAGAAAGTCACAGCTTGCATGCAGCAGCCTTAGAAAGTCACAGCTTGCATGCAGCAGCCTTAGAAAGTCACAGCTTGCATGCAGCAGCCTTAGAAAGTCACAGCTCGCATGCAGAAGCCTTAGAAAGTCACAGCTCGCATGCAGCAGCCTTAGAAAGTCACAGCTCGCATGCAGCAGCCTTAGAAAGTCACAGCTTGCATGCAGAAGCCTTAGAAAGTCACAGCTCGCATGCAGAAGCCTTAGAAAGTCACAGCTCGCATGCAGCAGCCTTAGAAAGTCACAGCTCGCATGCAGCAGCCTTAGAAAGTCACAGCTTGCATGCAGCAGCCTTAGAAAGTCACAGCTTGCATGCAGAAGCCTTAGAAAGTCACAGCTCGCATGCAGCAGCCTTAGGAAGTCACAGCTCGCATGCAGCAGCCTTAGAAAGTCACAGCTCGCATGCAGCAGCCTTAGAAAGTCACAGCTCGCATGCAGCAGCCTTAGAAAGTCACAGCTCGCATGCAGCAGTCTTAGAAAGTCACAGCTCGCATGCAGAAGCCTTAGAAAGTCACAGCTCGCATGCAGCAGCCTTAGAAAGTCACAGCTCGCATGCAGCAGCCTTAGGAAGTCACAGCTCGCATGCAGCAGCCTTAGAAAGTCACAGCTCGCATGCAGCAGCCTTAGGAAGTCACAGCTCGCATGCAGCAGCCTTAGAAAGTCACAGCTCGCATGCAGCAGCCTTAGGAAGTCACAGCTCGCATGCAGCAGCCTTAGGAAGTCACAGCTCGCATGCAGCAGCCTTAGGAAGTCACAGCTCGCATGCAGCAGCCTTAGGAAGTCACAGCTCGCATGCAGCAGCCTTAGGAAGTCACAGCTCGCATGCAGCAGTCTTTGCCTACGATGGAGAGCTGTACGTAATTGGTATTGACAAAAGTGACCTGTGGAAGTGCAACCCTGAGACCTTTTCCTGGACGAAGGTTGAGCACAGGGCGAAAGGCCCCCTGGTGGCCGGAATGTGCTGTTGCATGGTGGGGGATCGCCTCATCCTCTTTGGGGGAATTTGGGTCTATGACTCATCCAATGACCTGCACATCCTTGACCTGAGTCCTAGTCTGAAGACATTATGTAAGCTAGCGGTTATTCAGTATTGTCTGGAGCAGTCAGAGCTCCCTCACGACATCAGGTGGGAACTGAGCCTGTTGACTACCAAAAGCAACAGAACGAACAGAACGCTCACTGGCAGAACAAGTCCAAAACAGGCCGGCAATCAAGCCACAATGAACCAACACAACCGCCGCCTCCGCCGGCTGCGTCAGACTCTGTCTTTATGCCATATACAATAATACAGAGACCCAAAACAGTTACAGACCACTA
Organism: Nannobrachium achirus; assembly: GCF_963921795.1. Lineage (NCBI taxonomy): Eukaryota > Metazoa > Chordata > Actinopteri > Myctophiformes > Myctophidae > Nannobrachium > Nannobrachium achirus. Next base: position 67,431,919 of record NC_137816.1, read on the forward strand.
TCTGACTGGCACACATAGCCTATACATACACACAGTAGTAGTAGCATATGCAGTTTTATACACGACTGCATGAGCACACAAGCGCACAGCATCAGATCACATAACGCACGGTGATGGCGCAGACGCACGCACGCACACACACACACACACACACACACACACACACACACACACACACACATACCGTGATTCTGTTGATACAGGCTTTGAGCTGCAGGATAGAGAGATAGGCTAGAGAAGAGGGTCCTAACTCCTAACGCGTCAAGTTATAACATTGCTCAGCTGACCTGTTCAGGCAATAATGAGGCTCCCGCCGGTACTCACAGCTTGTTCCACTTCCAGAAAGTATCCATGATGATACGATGATCATTGTATAGTTTCCTCAGAGATTTTAATTTCAAGTGGTGACGTAGTGCTGGTGTACATCTATTGTCCACTGTCCACTGTGATGATTAACGTCTTGCTTGCTTGTGCTTCGCAGTCTCATTTGAAATTGTCTGTGGCATATTTTAATTGATACAAAATGTTTTGAATGTGCGCAGTTGGTGGCTGCAGCCATCTCTCACTACACGTCAACAACATACTGTCATATTGAACATAGCAGCCAGAACACCTGTCTTCTCTTCCTGTTGTCCATCAAAATAAAGTGTCCTTTACAAATTTGTACCCAGGTTAATATAACAGGAAATAGGTGTAACAGAGGCAGCACGATAGAGAAAAGTGCGAAGTAGGAGGATTCCGATGGACGGTCAGCGGGATTGACGGTCATTTGGACTAAGACTGAGCAGCAGTCGGAGGCTGACGGCCAGGCGCCATGGGAGTCCCAGGCCGGTAGCTTACCCTGTAGCTCCACCCCTGAGAACACTACCTGGAATGCTTGTTTAGATCACACAACAAGATTCAGTCTACATGGACTGCTAGCTGCAAAGAGTGCATCAAACTGAATGGAACGACACCTGATACAAAAGTTATTGTTGTAAATGAATGCAAAGCGCCCCTTGAGGGAGCATCTCAGTTCGGCTCTGCAGTTTTTTTCTTACTTTCTCTTTTTCTTGCTTTTTTCCTGTCTTTTTTTACTTGCGCCCACATAGAATATGAGGCGCAAGTACTGCGTTCAGTTGAAGGTTTTTGTCTGTGGCACACATTGGAACACTGAAGTATACTATATATAATATTAAATATAATAGATATATATTATATACCGGTATATAATATATAATATATAATGGATATATATACCCGGAGAGATAGTCTCCAGATATATATCCTCTCCAGATATATACAGTATATATATATATATAATGGAAGGATTAATAAATAATGTATTACTATTTATCATAGTGAATAAGTTATTTATTTACTTATACTTGTCTAATAGACTAGTCAAAGTAAATACTAGCTACAGTTAGTTGTTTTAATACGTTTTATATTTTAGCTAAAAATATAGCAAATGATTAAGTAAAACACGTTTCATATTTTATTCAAAAATATAGCAAAGAAACCCCTTATTGCAGGGATTACATCAGCTGCAGATGCAGTGTGATTGCTCACATCCCTTGTGAGCTCCTCAAATGGAACCAACACCTCAGCTGTCTTCTCCATCAGGGTCCACTGGCTGGGTGTCAGTAGTGTGGGGAGGGGGTGTTCAGCTGCATACAGACAGAGAGCACGCTTTTGCTCCAAGATGCTCTGCAGCATGTAAAGGCTGCTGTTCCATCGCACAGCAACGTCCTGCTGTAGACGCTTGATCTCCATCTTCAGAACGGTCTGGATGTCTTCCAGATCGGAATAGGCCGAAGGGGAATGTTTGAAATGGCCAATAATTTCCCTTGCGGTGGCCAGTGCGTCTTGAACGCTGCGCTGGGACAGTAGACCCTCGTTCACGACAAGTTGCAGCGTGTGCGCGAAGCAGCCCAAACTCGCCACTTCCATGTCATCCGTGGCGTTCTTGATGTTTTGTGTGTTGTCTCGCAAAATCACATGGATCTGTGAGTCCCCAACCGGTGAGCATCCCCTCGAGCTTCTCTCTTATACGAACTGCCGTGTGAGAGCCTCGGAAGCCCTGTGCATTCAATACCACACGTTGTAATTGAAAGTTGGAGTCGATCCACTGGGCAGTGAGGGTTATGAGCTGGACTGGACTCACAGAAGAACTCCAGAGGTCTGTGGTAAGACCAACAAAAAGCACGTCCTTTAGCAGGGCTTGCAGGTGGGCAAACAGCTTGTTGTACAGGACAGGCATAGATTTATCTGTAATCTGCTGACGAGAAGGCATCGCATACCATGGCTCCGCATACTCCATGAGATTGCGAAACCCCGTGTTCTGTACCACAGATAGTGGCTGGTCATCCAACGCGATCATTTCAGCTATCTTGCCTGTTAACCCCTTGGCCCTTGTACTGTTTTCGGGCAGCATCTCTTTCCTTTTCAAAGTCTCTGCAAGTGTCGGTTGTTTTGGTCCAGCTGCTGCGCCTGCTGCCTTGGTTGCTGCCGTGTACTCGCCGTATTGTTGTTTGTGGTGTTTTCTCAGGTGGCGTATTAGATTGGTTGTGTTGTAAGCAGATCTGTTCTGTCCTCTAGGCGGAACGTCCGCCTGGCAAACATTGCATCTGGCTGTTGGACAGCTGCTCATTCGTTATGACACACACTGTGCAACAGAGAACATTCAGAGAACATAAATGAATGATAAATGTGTAATAATTTTAATTAAAACCAGGCCTCAGGATGAGTTTATTACGTGAACATGGTCATGTTTGTTTTCAACTTTAAATAAAACGACAAAAATATTTTATTACAGAAATATGTTATAAAACTTTTTTTTTTTCGATATGTTTTCCCGATTGCGAAACCCCGTGTTCTGTACCACAGATAGTGGCTGGTCATCCAACGCGATCATTTCAGCTATCTTGCCTGTTAACCCCTTGGCCCTTGTACTGTTTTCGGGCAGCATCTCTTTCCTTTTCAAAGTCTCTGCAAGTGTCGGTTGTTTTGGTCCAGCTGCTGCGCCTGCTGCCTTGGTTGCTGCCTTGTACTCGCCGTATTGTTGTTTGTGGTGTTTTCTCAGGTGGCGTATTAGATTGGTTGTGTTGTAAGCAGATCTGTTCTGTCCTCTAGGCGGAACGTCCGACTGGCAAACATTGCATCTGGCTGTTGGACTGCTGCTCATTCGTTATGACACGCACTGTGCAACAGAGAACATTCAGAGAACATAAATGAATGATAAATGTGTAATAATTTTAATTAAAACCAGGCCTCAGGATGAGTTTATTACGTGAACATGGTCATGTTTGTTTTCAACTTTAAATAAAACGACAAAAATATTTTATTACAGAAATATGTTATAAAACTTTTTTTTTTCTTCGATATGTTTTCCCGATCTCCGATGGTTAAAACAGGACCATATCGGGGGTCGATCCGATCACCTGATCGAGATCGGTCATCACTAATATATATATATATATATATCATCTCCAGATATATACAGATATATATACCCGGAGAGATAGTCTCCAGATATGTATACTCTCCAGGTATATATATGTTACAGGACGTTTGGGTAACTCAGCACGTTCATGATAAGAGCGCTTGTTTTGTCGCGCTGACGTCACTCGTTTGCGACTCTCTTTCTTTATTTACTAGCCTAGCTCGGCAGTGTTTAGCCATTAGCGCTCAATTGTAGTCGCTTGGACAGGGCGTTTATCGTGCGCTTGCCCAGGCCATACGGCCTGGGCATAAATATAACGATTGCATTCACCGCGGATTCGTAACTCTGGCCCGCTCTTCGCGGCCACTCGCGCCTGCGGCACTCGGGGGCGAAGAGCAGGACCAAGGTCCGCTGGCCTTCGCACCGCTTGCAGTGTCGCTTGTTCCGCCCCGTGCAGCACGGCGAGTGCTCCGTTTCTCGAACGTTCTGTTTCTCTATCAAACGGTGACATATATATATATATATATATATATATCTCCGGGTATATATATCCATATATACCTGGAGAGGATATATATAGCCGAGGACCCACAAGCCCAAAAGCTCAAGGAATAGGGTAGGACCTGTGATTATCTGCTGTACTTTTTATTTCTGTTTTATCTATTAGTTCGGTCATTAAGGTCCACAGAATGAGAGGCCTGCTCTGCCGGAAACATCGCGAAAAACAGTTATGGCCATTTGTATATTCACTGTCCCATCGACTCCACTAGAAATATTAAAAAAAAAAAATCTGCTTTAAGTAGCATGTGAGGGGTTCTTCATGATTCTGAATCCATTTCAAGCATTTGTTTTGCATGAAAAACATTCCTTGGGTTAACTTTCGTCAGCCCAAAACTGTGAAAGGTGGAAGAAAAGTGATGACTCATCACTTTTCACAATTTTGGGGAGCAGAAATCTATCCCAAGGAATGTTTTTCATGCAAAACAAATGCTTGCAATGGATTCAGAATCATGAAGAACCCCTAGTTTGACCCCTCACGTGCTTATTAATGCAGACTTTTTTTCTTTTCTAAAATATTTCTATTGAAGTCGATGGGACAGTGAAATGTCTAACTTTTTTTCGCGATGTTTCCAGCAGAGCAGGGCTCTCATTCTGTAGACCTTAATGACCAAACTAATAGATAATCAGAAATAAAAAGTACGGCAGAAAATCACAGGTCCCCTCCCATTTTGGTGACTGGGTCCCTGGCTAATACCTGGAGACTACCTTGATAAAAGGCGCAAGTTTGCTCCTCGTTAGAGATGCAGTCTTGTTTTTTTCTTGCGGTGACTCATCACATTGGCCAAGCTGGGCATGTCTTGAGGAACTTTGTTTTATTCGTGTATGGTAGTTTAGTCTTTTTTTCGTGTTTTTTGAGCGGTGCAAACCAAGTGGCTGTGCGTGCGTGTGTCCGTGTGTGTTTTGCTATAGTAAAATGTGTGTGCGTACTGCGTAGCATCATGTTTGTCTAGTGATGTCATATGTTGTGTGTCTGTAGCCTTTTTCCTCAGCGTTTTGCCATAGCAAAATGTGTGTACGTAGCATCATGTTTGTCTAGTGATGTCACATGTCGTATGTCTGTAGCCTTTTTCCTCAGCGTTTTGCCATAGCAAAACGTGTGTGTGTGTAGCCATGGAGACATGTACATGGACCTTGTTTTGGTTGCATGCAAACATGGCTGCGGGAGTCAGATCCGGAGTAAGACGAAGGAGAGGAGGCCCAGACGCGCTGGAGGCCCAGACGCCCTGGCCGTGGAAACTTGTTTTGTTGACCGGAGGCGCTGACGCTGTGGAGGTCTGTGGTGTACGTGGGCCAAGACGGCGGAGGAGACGCTGTACCGAGGCTCGGAACGGACAATTGCAACGTGCGCACAATACTAAAAATATTGTTCCATCCCGTGCCATCCAAATGACTTTCCCCCCATCCTTCTTGGAATTGCAGAGAGGGGCATCCATCTGCGTTTTTTCTTTTATTTGTTGTGACTCGAGTCTCGACACTGGTCACTTCTTTTTTTGCACAGACTTTTGGACACTTTCTTTGGCTCTGCACTTTTATTTTTATTTAGGCTAAGCATTATCATTATTGTCTTGGTGCAGACACGTATGTACAAATGGCCCCCATAAAACTGTGAAAAGTGACGATTCACTCACTAAACCATTGTTTTGTGGGTCTGATTTTAGCCCAAAGAATGTTTTTTGTGCAAAACAAATGCTTGCAATGGATTCAGCATCATGAAAAACCCCTAGTTTGACCCCTCACGTGTTACTTAAAGCAGATTTTTTTTCCTGTATAGTAAATTAATGGAACACAATTCTGTTTTCTTACGAGGTTTCCCCCGGGAGTTGAATTTCAACCTTTTAGTACATATTATTACACACCTTTAGAAACACATTGGTGAAGAAATTTCTTTGTAACGATTTACTTCGCACATTGGTAAAATATCTTACTTAAAACCCCTTACTAAATAGACAAACTCTTTGTAAATATATTCCACTGAGTCCTAATGTGGTGCTTTCTGTTATAGGCCATGTGCTGGGAGCTCTACTTCTGGGATGGGCGACGGAGACCCCTGGTAGTGGCAATCCCCCCCTTTTTCGATTGAGTTTACTGTAAGTTTGGTTTGTAGTCGTGAATGCCTTACCTTGGGGCTGGTCGCCCTACCCCTCTTCCCAGTGCCCCAGCACAGGCCAATAGACGCCCAGTTTTATTGCCTCGTCTTTGATGACACTGTCTCATGGAATGCATTCCTTTTAGTGTTAAATTATTATATCTACGAGATGCTTGAGTAATAACTTGCTGTAATTAATAAATAAAAGTCTATTTTGTAATTTTTGCTTAATGTTTCTGCCTTGGTTTTATGTAAGAACGAACTTGTATGCTCCTTGATATTAAGGTGTTTAGAGTGTTACATTTGAGTATTCTATAATCTAACTATTTCCGGGGGTGCAACTCCCCCGGTGGCGTTGTCTGGCAATAACTTATCACTATGCCACACATACTTTTATTTTATGAATAATTTATATAACGTTTCAGATCCATTAGATTGTAAATGGTTCAACATCAGTGGATCATTGAATGAATCAGTTGATCAATAAAAGGGGAAAAGCTGACCTGCAAAGAGGCGAGGGATCCTCTCTCCATCAGCTCCATGACCAGACCAATCTGTATGCCTGAGACAGAAGGTGGACGACCCTTGAAGACTCCCAGGACCTTGATGACATGGAGGCTCTCTGCCCGTCGCATCAGTTCACACTCACGAAGCAAGGCCCTATCTGAGTTGGACCTGAAGAATAGTAAGTAAGACAAATAAGAAGTATTTAATGTAAGCAAACTACAGTCCAAAGTCCAAATGCAACACATTCATCTAAAATTAAACTCATTAAAACTCATTAATAAGTGGGACCACAGTATAACCAGAGCTTACTAATGCTTTCAAAATAACACACCAGCCTTGAACACAAAGCAGCATGGGTCTAAAAGAGTACATCGGTTACTGCAGTTATGCAGTTCACATAATGTATATATGCAGCTATGAAGACAAAAGCTATAAAACTTACATATACTGTAGACTACAAAGTGAGTTAGGCCAGGTTGCCTACCCAGATCCTGATCACATGACCCCCAGAGATAATGTGTTTTGGACAAAATCTGTAGCAGTAGTAGTAGCAAGACAATCCCCCCCCCCCCCCCCCCCCCCCATTACATTATAAGGGTCTTCAACAGGGGGTCCACGACCCCTAGGGGGTCCGCGGAGGTACTGCAGGGGGTCCACGAAATTATTGCTTAAAAAAAAAAAAAAAAAAAGATTTCATTTTTTTTTCACATTTATGTTAACTCATTCTGAGCCCAGGACATTAACGGATTAGGGGGTCCAGAGTGCCCCCTCCCGGCCCCATTAACGGCCGCTGTCTTATTTTGAAGGCCAGAAGTCTAGACCGGAAGTACTTCCGGTCTGACGTCATCGGATCGTGCGCCGGAACCGATGCGTGTCCACGTGGAGTTGTGTAATGGCCGACCGGGAGCTTTTATAACTGTGTAAAATAAGCGAGCATCTGCCTCCATCCTAGCTTCTAAAGTGTAGTTTTGAGATAATGGACATTAAAGATGAGATCGGCCGTCCACCTCAATGTTATGGGATGACTATTGTGTGCTCGTGGAGCCGTGATGATGACAAATCAGCGCGGATTTCGTCTCCGGAGCGTCGGCCATTGTACTAGGTATTTTTACTCGCCGTTACAGTAATATATTACTTTTCCCGCGACATCGCGTGGATGGCACTATAGATACTCTATTACTTTTCCCGCGACATCGCGGGGTTGGCTTTTAATGAGTTAAAAAATAAAACATGATTCTATCCATTTTGAATAACTTGAATTGATTACTATGCAATTGACAGATTGTTGATATTATTGACATTGGTTCTCAGTTAATAAGTAGTATAGAAATGGTAGTGGTACTGCCCACCCTGCTCGCTGTAACTTGTATAAAAAAATATGTCGTAGCCCCGACCCCCCCACCCTACGAGGTGGTAGGGGGTCCCTGCTCCATCTCCCCATCAGTTTGGGGGTCCCCGGCCTGAAAACGTTGAAGACCCCATATTTATCTGTTTGATTATTCAACCTCTTTCTATATTGTGTTTACAATTTAAAATTTAGCAGATGCTCTTTTTCGCTTTTCTCTCCCACTCTGACCTATATCTTCTCTCTTCTCATGAAAACTACTACTAGGCCTACTATAAATAATAATATCAATAAAATGTTATAAAAAATAGACTATAATAAAATAATATTCACCCACTATTTTACACCTTTAAACCTGTACTGTGACATTCTGATTCTGATTCAACAAAAAATATATTTTCTCATCCAGGAAGTGCTCCTAATCCATATCTAAAATGTAATATCTTTCATTAATCATTGAACTATAATAACCAATTTTCAGAAGTGGTAAAAAGCTAGGTGTGCACATTAGCCACTTGTCACTTATTGCTATTTAAATGAGGCTTTCACACACAATATACTATACTATTGTGTGTGTGTGTGTGTGTGTGTGTGTGTGTGTGTGTGTGTGTGTGTGTGTGTGTGTGTGTGTGTGTGTGTGTGTGTGTGTGTGTGTGTGTGTGTGTGTGTGTGCAAGAGGTGTCCAAGAACACAAGAGATTGTACAGCATGTATCCTTTACTTACCCGTCATCAAGACATAATATTTTAACGGCCACATCTGATTTCCACTGAAGATGTCTGGCTTTGTAGACTCGTCCAAATCCACCTGAACCAATCACCTTCCAGCTCTTCTTGTCCAGACTCTTCTCATTGATCACTCGATAACTGGACTCTGCCATTGTTCACTGAAGAGATGTGGGAGAGGATTACATTGTGACAGGTCAGTCATGTATCACATACAAATATGAAGAATAGCCTACTGCTATAAAAGGTGCTCTCAGTCCACGAGGTCATGTAGGTTATTGTGGGCCAGCAATGTTTGGAATTCAGTCATTATAGAGGTAGCCTCGTGGGATCCAAGCATTTCAAGAAGAAACGCCTGGGTCAGCCCCCCTGTAACTGTGGTTTTAATTGTAATTTTGTGCATATAAAATATATGTAGCCGTTCAGATGTAAACCATTTACCATGAGAGGGAGTGGGTTGTTGGCTGATTTACCACTGTTTCAGGGTTACAACCGGGAGATAACCGTCAGGTCAGGGTCTGCATTGTTTTTCAGTCCAAGGACCCCTTAGTTGTCAGAGATGATGACGCAGGGGCCCCCGCTATATATAATGTAAAACTGTGTTGCAGATTAAACTTTATCATAGACTTGTTTGACAGCACTTTCATCAGTGTGTTTTCTATTGATGTGTTGGATTCATGTTAGTGAAATTAATCCATGAATGACATTTAATCTCTTAAACTCTCAACACTTAGTCAAATTGACCTTTGGCTCTGTAGGCTACTTGGTCTGTTGTTTTCCCCATCAACAGTATATCAAACCGCTGCCGAAAATAGACAATCTACAAGTATTATGTGCTATTTTCTGATAAATTAAAGAAACTTCTTTAATTTGGCATTGATTTTTGAAATGCATGTATGTGTTCATGATTTGTACAATCAATTAAACAATCAATTATGCACGCCGTTAATGGTTATTTGTGATATTAAAATGTAATGGATGTTACAGTTCACCTGTTTACCTTGAACTCCTATAGAGTTGAATGTGTGTAATGAGCAGTGCACATAATGTACTTGTTGTAGATATCAAGGAAGTGCAGTATAGAGAACATTAAGCAATGTTTGTTTGGTGTTTAGTACTCTAGTGTATTTACTATTTAGTGGTAGGCAGTCTAGGCACCCATTCCTTCTCTAGAGTCCTAGCTTATTATTGTACCTAATTGTTAATTGTCTGTTGTTAAATGTTCTTGAATTGTATAATAATCATGTGTTTCTGTCTTTTCATAGTATAACCGTGAAGCTCCATCACCTCCTTTCCCAATAACAAATGCTCATGTACTGTACAGTATGCAGGGACGTGCTGGCCATTAGGAAAAGCGGGACAACTCCCGAACGGCCGGTTCATTCCCGGCCGGTCCAAGCCGGCCATTAGGAAAACATTAAAAATAAAATGTCGGCCTTCGTTCCATTTTGGGGTCTGGGCGGCCAACAAAGTAAATCGTCGGGCAAAAACCTTGTATCCTAGTTTGTATCCTAGTTTCAAATTTATACATTGTTTTGCAAAGCAAAGCCCTGCTTCATCATACAAGGCTGTTGCACAAAAGTAGTGAAAACAGCAGATCTACAAGCACACAACGCCTCGCGGTGCGAGGCGTTGTGTGCTTGTAGAGATGGGATTTATGGCTCTTTGTAGTGAACTGGATCTCTGGGATCCGTTCCTTTCAAAATACTCTTTTTTCTTACTAGTTACTAGAGATTTTGATTAGAATTACAAAGCAATTCAATCAATCCTATATAAATCTCTGCCATTTGAAAATAGCCGATCTACAAGCTCGCAAAGTGCGTCACGTTGCGACACATTGTGAGTTTGTAGATCTGCTATTTTCAAATGATTTTTTTACATTTTATTCATTGGAAAACCTGTGAAATGGGACATTCTGCATAATGAGTACTTATTAGTACATTTTTATACCAATACTTTCTTACGTTTACTCAAGTACATTTTGAATTCCAGACGTTTACTTGTAACAGAGTATTACTACATTGCAGTAGTGATAAAAAATGTTTTTAGAATTTACTCCCCCTCATTAAAAAAAAAAAGAGAAAGAAAGAAAAAGGAACGGCTCCCTATACTACGAACCGGATCCCATTGTTCATTTCAAAGAGCCGTTCAAAAGACTCGATTCGTTGGCAAACGTCCCACCTCTACAACCAATCATTGACCTTCGTCTCAGTGTCAACAACCAAACCAAATAAACATGTTTGTTTAAAAGTTTCACACAAAGACTGAAAAGTGTTTTAAATTAAAACACTTTTCAGTCTTTGTGTGAAATGTCTGATGTACACTGTAGAGCACGGGTTCCCAAGCACTGGGTCGGGACCCATTAGTGGGTCGCGGACACATTTTGTATTTGTCCCTTTACTTTTTAAACAAAATGCAATGATTTGTCTACAAGCTCACAACATGGAGCTTGTGAGCGTTGTGAGCTTGTAGATCTGCAGTTTTCACTAGTTTAGGTCCAGGGTCTTCTCTTTAGGTTCTCGATCTAAAAAGATGGGGAACCCATGCTGTGGAGAACAGCTTGTTTGTTGAAATGATGTGTACATTTTTTACAGTAAATGTGCCATGAAGTTGCAGAATCTTTATCATTTTTACAACAAATAAGTGCAAAATAAATACAGTTTAAAATAGAATGAACGAAGAACTCCCAGTAACTCTTCAAAAATAGTCAATAATCAAAAAACCTTCAAATTATATTAACCACTCTAATCCTAGCGTCTGTCCATATTCTTAGAACTTTAGCCAAGAATAGCAGATCTACAAGCTCACGACGCGTTGTGAGCTTGGAGATCAGCTATTTTTGGCAAAGACGTTTGGTGTAGAGGGGAAAACGAGCAGACTAAGTACAGAGTGAAATGTCTGTTCAAGTGGTTAAATGTGTATCAGAAAACACAGATTGACATGAAACCAAAATACACTGAAGATCGTGCTGTCAAACAATAAAAATATATGGAATCTATGAAAAGGTTGTGGGGGTCCCTGCTTCATCTCTTTCTCAACTTAGGGGTCCTTGGCCTGAAAACGCTGAAGACCCCTGCCTTAAAGTTAAACATAAGAAAACAAAACAAAATATTGCAAGCCTGTTCACTGTCATCTCCACTAGATGGCGTCCTCGCTCAGGAATGAACTGCTTCTCAATTCAATCCAAAGGAGCTTTATTGCCATGAGAAAACATGTGTTTTACATTCCATGTCAAAACACATAGGCCTATCAAAATAAAATAAAAACAGTTGAAAGTGGGGAACATACAGTGTGGGGGGGGGGGGGGGGGGCATGTATGCCTGCATCTCTGCTCTCTCATTACACCTCCACTCATGTAAGGAGAGCTGCATGCAGGATAGCGAGCCATTGGATGCTGAATATGCACATTATGCAGCGCATGCAGGATCTATTTTAAGTCTCTATAGTAGCTCCATATACCAGCAGACCAGTGCTTTGTTTCTGGGCAGCTACCAGGGGTGTAACCATGCATGTTAACAGCGATACCATACGTATCACGATACATGGTTGGTTGACTATACAATCCATGGACGATATTGGTTCATTCATGGTGATATGATTCGATTCAATGATTTAAAATCGATATAGTAACTTTTTAGCAAAGAAATAAAATCTGTGTGAAACGTGTCAATAGAGCATTTTTTTTCTTTTTTACGGGATCTATTATTATGGATATAAATAAGTAATCACTCTGTCTCTAGCAAATACATGGTAATTATATTTCAAAACATATGGACAAACCTGCACCTTGACATGAACACAGAGATTACACACATGTATCCATGGACCAAGAGTAGCTATATGGAATGGAAAAGTAATTAAACCCCTATGTTTTCATTTCCCTTCTTAAAATTGCTAAATACAAGGCACAGATACTTAGTTTCCATACAATCAATAATTTGCACTGCAAAACAATTCAATGCCGATTATCTGCATTGTAAAACGATACCGATACAAAACGGTTCAATACTTTGCTTTTGCATATCGATATAGTAGATCATTGCAAATTAAAATCTAACGTGGACCAGTTTGTGTAGGCAGATGGGGCGGGCGTGGCGAATCTCTCCGCGAGTCTCTGGCCAATAGCATGTGTTCTCCTCCCCCCTCCCCGCTCTGCTCCTCTGCTCAGTGCAGTGAACACTGCTGCGTCATGACGTCAACACATTCGGTGCCACAGATATAAAAAGCTAGATACCTCGTCCACCGCTGCAGTTGATTGGAGCGACCCGTCCAACTTGATAGGCAGAAAAGCGGAAGTGTCGGACCAGTTACCCATATATGGTGATCCCTGCAGCTGTTTTTAAGAGCTCCGTACAAAAAGACCCGCCCCCACCTGCCTCTGCTTTGCCTACCGACCTTCCGTGTCTGGTACGCACACGGAAGATTTCCAAGCCTACCAATCAAACATGCCTATCAATGTGAGACGGTTACCAGAGAGCCGGAAGAGGCGTCTACCTTTTTATGTCTGTGTTCGTTGCGACGCTCTCTGCACTCTGATTGGTTAGGAAATTCTACACTTCCTACAACAGTGATCATAACACGATCGCCCAGGCTTCTTTTTCTTCCGATCGCCAAAAGAAGCCTGGCTTTCCGAGGCTACACCCCTAGTAGCTACAGTATAGCATGCAGGACAGACTGCTGCCCCAACGGCCTTGTCTACAGTTACAATTTACAATGTAGGCATTTTATAGCAGACACTTTTAATCCAGAGTGATTTACAATAAGCAAGGTAATACATCAATACATCAACATATGTGAACATCAAATGCATAGCAATATCAATCTAGAACAAATAAAATAGAAATAAAAATACAAAATAACGTAGGTAGGCCAAGCACCTAATCAATAACAATTTTAAATAAAACCTAAAAAGGGTCAACTGAGATTGACCCTAAAAGAGGGACAACACCGTTTAAGGAAGTTCCCATATCATCGTATTTATTTATTAATCTTTACAGAGGAGAATAAATGGGTTCCTGTGAACACCGTTAAAAGCAGCCAAGTGGAGGGAATTCCCCCGGGGAGTCTGCCTCTCTCCTCTAAACTCCTCTTAAGATGAATTCATAGTCAGGTCTTACACTCTGCACCTGCGTACCTAAATAACACAATGCTTAAAGACAATACATATATAGTTTAATGCAATGTGTCCTTCCATACGCGTACATCCCGTGTTAAAGATTAAGTGCCATGATTCCACCCCCCCCCCCCCCCCCCAACATGATTATCAGGTATTATGATTATACAAGGAGGAAGATTTTTTCCAAAATAGAGCACAGAAACAGTTAAAATGTGTTTTTTATGTGGCCACACCCACCAGTTCATTAAGTATGCCTGGTTGTCATGGTGGGTGGTGACCCAGCTGAAGTTAGCCACACCCACGTGTGTTGGGTGAATGGTAAAAGGGGAGGGATTGATTATCTCCAGATAGAGTGATGTCACTCTATCTGTGTTTTTGGATCGGCACTTTTGACCCACAAGGTGGCAGCCTCGAGAAAGAAATCCAAAATGCAAAGGGAATACATAATTGCTCATAACAACCACATCAGGGGGTCTAATGAAATACTGTCAACCTCCTAGACACATGAAAACCAGAACAAGTACAAAACTATGGCACCACCTCTTTAAAGCTGCATTAACTTTCCTTGTCTACTGCGTCATATTTTTACCATTGAGCTAATAGAGTTACCGGTATTCCAACCGGTTCCTTTCCCCTCCATCAGGTGAACCCAGGGCCTTCTAGCTGTGAGGCGACAGCGCTACCGACTGTGTACATTTACACCTGTAGTCCATGCTTCGTATCCATATGAGTAAAATCACCGGGGATGGTGTGTTTATATTTGGAACGCAGTTCTTTAAACGCTTGATATTCGTTGTGTTGTCATCTTTAAGTCCCTGGATATCTATCTAGGTCGTCCTCAGACGAGCCCTCCATCGTTGTTTCCAGTCATCTCGGTTCTCCATACATCTGGCCAGCTCATTGGTGTTCTGTGTCCCTACGTCTTCCTTGAGTATGTCCACGTATGTTTTTGTGGGACGTCCTCGCGGCCGGTGCCCGTGTGTTGGCTCCCACAGTACCAATTTGCTGGCTGGAAGCTCCTGGTGTCTTTGGCAGTGTCCTGCTAGTCTCATTCTTCTGGTGGCAATTTTCTCGCTTACCTTTGGTATTCCCTCATACAGGCTCTCGTTTGTAACATGTGCACTCCTGTTGATGTTGAGTACTGCACGCAACATTCTAGTGTAGCACCCGTCTAGAGACTTCTGCAGGGTTGGCTTCAGGGTCCAGCATTCACTGCCATAGAGGAGAACAGACTCCACCGTTGCAAAGAAGAAGCTGGATGATAACCTAAAAAGCACAAGCCCGCCCCCCAGGTGGAGCATAAGTTGTGTTACGTTTATGTGTGTCAGGAGCCTTACATTCTTCGGTCCATTTGGTCCTCACAGGTTTAAGCTACCACACTCACATTTCCATACAGATTGCATGTGTTTGCGGTCGGCTCTGGGTGGAGTAATGAGTGCTGTCAGGGAAGATAGCAGGATGCAGTCTGTTTGCCTGGACACCATCATAATGTAATCACTCTGCCGGCAGTCTCTTAATACCTCCACACATGGACGTCATCACAATGGAATCCTGCATCCTAGTCCATATAATACCTCAAACCATCAGCATGTAGTCATATGTACATACTGGTACCTACCAGTCCATATAATACCTCAAACTATCAGCATGTAGTCATATGTACAGTACCTACCAGTCCATATAATACCTCAAACCATCAGTCATATGTACAGTACCCAATTAGTGTGCATTGCATTCACACACACAAATTCATTCACACACCGATGGAGGAAATATAAAAACTAGTTTTCTGGCCCGAACGTCTTGGCAATATATATATTTTTTAAATAGGCTCTGTCATGGTGAATTGTCGAATTGACCACACATGGCGTTCAAACAACTAAATACTATGCTAAAATATCTTAAAATTAAATTCCGTGCCACAAAAAAAAAAAAAAAAAGTTTAAGAAGGTAAAGAAAAATACAGCAGTGAAATAACAATGGTTACAAGCTCTTGTAGATCTGCTCTTTTCAAAACAGACTAGTATAAAATGAGTGCATCCCCCCATTCAGACACTAACCCTATACCTAACCCTAACCCTAACCCTAACCTCTATGGATTCCATAAATTAGGGCCAAAGTCGTTAACGGATGTTTTATAATATTATACTTTATATTTGCAAAGTAACTGTAAAGTTTTCAATTGAATGTACAAGTTCAACATTTGAATCCGAGATGTTGTGGAGTAGAAGTAAAATTGGAAATTGGAAATACCCATAGCAACATACAAATACCTAAAAAGTGTACTTAAGCACAGTACTTAAGTAAAATGTACTGAGCTACTCTTACTTTACACCACTGGTGTGTGTGCACTCTTTAACATCTTATAGGTGGAATTAGCTTGGAACATCCATAGAATACTCCTTAACTCCCAGAGTGTGTTTCCAATTTGCCCAGCAGTCCATTCACGCTCAGTTTCAATTAGCCTGAGCGCTAATGGAAGTTGACATCAAATCCACTCCACTTAACAGAGCCAGTAGTCTAGTAGGAAAGGGGGGTCCACGCGCATAGGGTGGATTCTTTTTTTTTGGCCATTTGTTTTTTTTTCTTAATCCTTGAAGGGTATATTTTAAGATTCTTCCAGATGGGTTAGGGTCAAATTTGTCTTCTTCGCATGCTTTGACAGCATCGATCGGTGTTTATCTAATGCACGCACGCACGCACGCACGCATGCACGCACACACACACTCGCACGCACACACACTTACAGTACTCTTTACTACTGATTATATGTAAATATATAGCCTATGTGCCTACTGGTCATAGATTGTACACCCCAACCCCCTCAAAAGCACTCGTCATTTTTACTCCGTCCCGCGCAGAGAACGGCCGAGAACAGCACACATCCAAGCTCACAACGGTCGCATCCACAACGAGATGTGAGATGTATGTGCAATATATTTATTACTCTCCTGCAACACAACATAAACGTACACCAGGCATTGACACTAAGGCTTGCCCACCTGCCCCCGGCAGGTAAATAAAACTTTCGGGCAGGTGGAGTTTGCTTTCAGGTTGCCCGACCGGGCAAGTGCTCATTTGAGAGGGGACGCAACTGTCTAAAAACACAACACCAGGTATCTGTCTAAACACCTGAACGTGGCCATAGCGCTGTGTCTTCTGGTATGTGGAATGTAAAATAAGAGCACTGTTTACCTATAATGTGCTGTTTTTACTGTTGCTACACTATTATGTGTGAAACCATAGACAATATGAAAGTATTTGGGATTTAGAGGTATTGAGGTATTACATTTTTTATCGCACAGCCCCAAGAATTAAAGAAATCATTAAAATCTTACCTATCATCATTTTATAATGGACGATTTACTTTTCGGGCAAGTGGCCATGACCTTTGGGCAAGTAGAACATGACCTTTACTTGCCCAACGGGCAAGTGCCTCTGAGACCTTAGTGTCAACCCCTGGTACACGCAACACTCTTCATTATAGTAGCAATAGCCTCCCAGGGTGGCCATGCACGAGCACACACACAAACTGAATTGCTTTCCTATTAGAGCTGTTTGTGTTTGGCTGCATGCTTATTGATCTGGAGGAACTGCCGCTATCGATCGGGGCCATGTGATGACTTGAACATGTGTGGCATTGATTGGTTGATTTAAACGCATTTTAAAAGCGAGAAGAAAATGCTGCTATTTGGCCCAAAGTGGCTGCGAAAGATTTGTTCCAAAAAGCTTTATACCCTAGTAACATGTATATAACGACACAATGTGACATAGCTTGTTTTACACATTGCTGTACCTCCTCCAACTGTATATATATTCCCCTTTTTCAACCGTTTATATTATATTTTGACAGTTGCTTTGGCAATGTAAACGTAAGGTTTCTCATGCCAATAAAGCTCCTTTGAATTGAAATCTAATTGAATTGATTGGTCAGTCATGTGATGGGTTGAGCATGGTTGAGTCTGTAGTTCTAAGTGCAACGGGGAGTTTATTCCACAGTTTGGGGGCCAGGAGGGCAAATTGTCAACTGTCTAGGACGAGTGGATCGTTGTCCTGGAGTTTTTAGCCAGGGTTCTGCCAGCATCCCTGTGTTCTGATGATCATGAGTGAACGGTTGGGGTTGTAGGGGTCGATCAGTGCTTTGGCTGACCTTTGGCTGCTTTGAAGGCCAGCATCAGTGTTTTGCAGCGGAGAAGTCAAGTGTTTTCTCAACCTTTCCTGGGCCAGTTATTCATCATTCATCATTCATCTGGGGCGGCTGTGGCTCAGGAAGTAGAGTGGGGTGGCCAATGGTCTGTGGGTCGGCGGTTCACATCCCAGCTACTCCTGTCTACATGTCGAAGTGTCCTTGGGCAAGACACTGAGCCCTGCGTTGCCTCCAATGGTGTTAGCTTGTCAGTTGCCACCATTGGTGTGTGAATGTGGGAAGTGAGGACGCTGGCGTTGACTGTTCGCCGCTTCACCTCCCAATGTATGAATGAATGGAACATTGTAAGCGCTTTGAGTTCGCAACTTGCTTAGAAAAGCGCTATAAAAATGCAATTCATTATTATTATTATTATCATGGGCCAGATATTCCCCATCCAATATTCAGGTCCCCAATATCTATAGTAAGCAGAGGAGAACAGACTAACTGTCAATATGGGAACTATCCATTCTCAGCAAATGTGCACATTACAACCACACCTCCATTAGCCTCGGAAACCCAGGCTTCTTTTGGCGATCGGAAGAAAAAGAAGCCTGGGCGATCGCGTTATGATCACTGTTGTAGGAAGTGTAGAATGTCCCTAACCAATCAGAGTGCAGAGAGCGTTGCACCGAATGTGTTGACGTCATGACGCAGCAGCGTTCTCTGCGCTGAGCAGAGGAGCAGAGGGGGGGGGGGGGGGGGGGGGAGGAGAACACATGCTATTGGTTGGAGACTTGCGGAGAGACTCGAGCCGCGCCCGCCCATCTGCCTACACTAAACTGTCCGCGTTAGGTTAGAGTGCACCTCCATAGACACATACAAAACAGAAAGTACAAAACTATGGTACCACCTCTTTAACACATGGGCTGCATGTTGTGTAATCTGACAATTTTAAAATGGATTTCAGTTTGTTTGCATTTGGTGGTGAAACTAAAATCCTAACCGCGGCCGACCGCCATGGTTCAGTGTCGCCATGAAAAAGAGCGACTCCCTGCCTTCTTGGCGTTCTGGAAGTAGATTCCGAGATAAAGCCGCTTTGTTGCATCAGCATAGAACCGGAGCCTATGGAGAATAGACACTCCATGATGCTGGCGGCCGAGTTGCATGATGGGATATGTAGTGTTTTTGCTCAGGAGCCCGCTACCGCGCCACCTGTTTAACTGGTAACCATGGAGACGTGGCACAGTGGAATAAAAGTGGAATATCCCTTTAAGTTAAACATTGCAGTACTTCCTCCAGCCCTGGCTGCAGGGACGTGCTGGCCACTGGGAAAAGCAGGACAACTCCCAAACGGCCGGTCCAGGCCGGCCATTAGGAAAAAAATAAAAATAAAATGTTGGCCTTCGGTCCATTTTGGGGGCTGGGCGGCCAACAAAGTAAATCGTCACTGTCGGGCAGAAACCTTGTATCTCCAAGTTTCAAATGTGTAAATTTTTTTCGCAAAGCAAAGCCCTGCTTCATCATACAAGGCCGTCGCACTGACTCGCACAACAGTAGTGAAAACAGCAGATCTACAAGCACACAACGTAGATCGGCTGTTTTCAAATCATTTTTAAAATGATAAATACAAAACAAACAGTTTTGGACATACAAGGTTTCCACCCGACAACGACGAAATATAACTCATGTAATTGGCCCACTGGCTTGTCACTTGTCATGATCTGAAATGGCAAATCTTTGAGTAGCAGCAGCGCTATAGAGAGAGATCTCTCTCTATAGCGCACAATGAGGGCCTCTACAACTCTTTTTCCCGGGCTGAATCAGGGGCCCAGCACGTCCCTGCCTGACTGTGAGTGACGTGTGGAGCTCTTTGGATGCATCAATGTTTCAGGCGTGTCAAACAGGGGGGTCAGCGCACGACGAGCAGCCTTTATGATGCACAGAGGAGCAGCCTTCATGATGTACAGAGGAGCAGCCTTCATGATGCACAGAGGAGCAGCCTTCATGATGCACAGAGGAGCAGCCTTCATGATGCACAGAGGAGCAGCCTTCATGATGCACAGAGGAGCACCGCATCAATCATTTACAGCATGCTGAGTGTTTCTGTGTGTGTGTGTGTGTGTGTGTGTGTGTGTGTGTGTGTGTTTGTGTGTGTGTGTGTGTGTGTGTGTGTGTGTGTGTGTGTGTGTGTGTGTGTGTGTGTGTGTGTGTGTGTGTGTGTGTGTGTTAGGGCATTCACCAAATATTCGAATATCAAAGTCACTATTCGACTTTGTTCACTGAAGTCGAATATTCGCTTTTTTTGTTTTTTGTTTTTTGATTTCTCTTTAAATATATAGTTTATAAAGCTTGGCTAGATAGGAAGTCATAAGAATGAGTTGTCAATGCCCCTGGTGGATGAATTTGTTAATGCTCTATACCAGGGGTTCTCAAACCTGTTTAGGCCGTGACCCACAAAATAAACATATTTGAACTGGGGACCCCCACCCTGACAAGCACTTGGAATTGTAGGTATTACATTTAATGTGACTCGGTTCCGCAGATAAATATTGTGAAAATAGATGTGAGGCGTTGTGAGTGTTGACTGTACATAGGTTGGTTGTAAGAGGCTTCCAACAACTTGGGATGCCAAAGAAAGTAGCTAAACGGCTTGCAAAATTCTGTGCAATCTCTTCCACTATTGGTAGTCGCCAAATATGGCGAAGGCGTTGTTATTTGTACCCTTGAATGGTGTGTGGGCATTGGATATTTGTCCAGCACCTAAATATTAGCACAGCAAAATGGTCACTTTGAAATTACCTTGTTTTAGGTTGCTGACCGGTGGTGGCCAATAACAAAGTATACGTTACATTTACTTGCATGAATGGGTGCGTTTATATGCACAGATGTATTCCACTTATATTCTGAATGACTGCTCATTCAGAATAGAAATGCTCATATAAACGTTTAGGAATGGCCATTCCGGTCTGACCCGAAAGAATTTTCATTCTGGTCTGAAGAGGTGGTTTTATGCCGTTTCAATCTGGATACATTTGTCATATAAACGCTCCATTCGGAATGAACTGCTGTCTGAACTGCCCCCCCCCCCCTTCTCCGACCTGAAGTAGGCCTACTTTGCGCATGCCCAAAGTTCTATTCCGAATGAATCCTTTGGTCATGTAAACGACAGTGGAATGAGGGATACTTGTATTCAGGTCCCATGTAAACGTTTGGGAATGAAACTCTATTCAGAATAAGTTCATTCTGAATGGCATTCTGAATGTGCATATAAACGCACCCAAAGATTACCATTAGTAAGACACCTTTATGCAACAACCTCCTTCTCTTAGTAAGAGCATGAAAGGAGTAGTTCACCCCCAAAAGGACCATTTTTCTATTGATTACTCACGCCATGGAGACTTGAGTTCAATAATATTTGTTTTGTTTTTGTCGCATTCCTAAGACAAAAAATATATATTATAGTAAATTTACCCCCATTCCGGATGGGGACCCAAATGCATTTCTACCTACTCTAATGTTGTAGACTCAATGGCCGAGTTTCCCAAAGTGATTTTAGCCCATCGTAGCTCACGCATGGTCGTAGAGACCAAGCCCCGACCGTCATGTTCCCATTTTTACATGGGTTCGGGCAGAGCGACTTATTTAGCCCCCTACAACTATACCAACATTCAGATTTCACAAAGTGCTTAATAAAGTCTCACTCCTGTCAAAATACGGTACGGCATTCTATAATTACCCGGATGCTCCGTGTTCTTTAATAAGAAGCCTTTTTATCCGATCGCGTTCTGTTTTCCCATGTAAGCCAGGGGTTCATTTGGAACCCTGCACACTCAAGGGGGGGACCCTAGTCTCGCGTGGCCAGACGGTTGCCTCCGCGATTTGGTCAAATGCTCCCAGCATACAGTCTGGCAGACCGGGGAAGAAACGATGAGTGCGAGATGAAGCGGAAGTGAAGCCACCACGTCACTTCCGTTTCAGTCTCACATCACACATATTTATCATCTATCTATAAATGCGACAAATCTCTGTCTGTTTGTTTGTAATCCGCGTATCTCGAGAACCGTTCGTCCCACCGGCTTCAGATTTGGCACGCGCGTTCCCCGCCGCCGCGCGGAGTGCAGTGCCGGGCCTCGACCCGACCCGAGTCGCGGTTTTCCGAAACCGGCGCGAAACGTTCGGAATCTCCTTATGCGGAGCTGATTGTTGACATCAGGCTGTTCCGGAGGAAATCGGCGCAAGCGCTGAGTCATTGTGACATCACTTCATAAAAGGCTCTGACATCACGTACGCCACATGAGTCAACACAAAATCTCTGTGAATGTGTATGTATGTATGTAATCCGCGTATCTCGAGAACCCTTCTTCCCACCGGCACGCGCGTTCTCCAGATATGGGCATAAAGTCTGACATCAGAGTTTTCCGCAACCGGTGTGTGCAGAGATCTTCATATATGGGCATAAGTGGACAAAGACAAAAAGATGGTCAAAACGGGTCCTATGACAACAGGTATATTGGGGTTTGCATTAAAGGGTGGGGCATTCATGGGGTTTGCATTAAAGGGTGGGGCATTCATTCCCTATTTCAAATTCGGCACGTGCGTTCCCCACCGCAGCAGGTAGTGCAGTGCTCGGCCTCGACCCGACCCGATACACGATTTTCTGGAACCAGCACGAAAGGTTCGGATTCTGATGTCTGACATCAGGATTTTCCGGAACTGGCACTGTGTCTGCATAGATCTCCATATATGGGCATAAAATGGATGCAGACAGACAAATACAGATATCTCCATATATGGGCATAAATGGACACAGGCAAACAGATGGTCAAAGATCTATACCTGTTGTCATAGGACCCGTTTTGACCATCTGTTTGAAAAAGCGACAGAAATCTCATATATGGGCATAAAATGGACGCAGATAAACAGATATCTCCATATATGGCATATATGGGCATACAATGGATGCAGAATCACAAAGATCTCCATATACGGGCATAAAAGGGACACAGACAGACAGATACAGAGATCTCCATATATGGGCATAAAATGGACGCAGATAGACAGATATCTCCATATATGGGCATATATGGGCATAAAATGGACCCAGAACTATAACTGCAGTGATCTCCATATATAGACATAAAACGGACACCGACAGACAGACAGATACAGATATCTCCATATATGGGCATAAATGGACACAGGCAGACAAATGGTCAAAACGGGTCCTATGAAAACAGGTATAATGGGGTTTGCATTAAAGGGCGGGGCATTCATTCCCTATTTACATTGTTCCGAGTTGGCCAGGTCGCCGACTAGACGCTGGGCCGCCCGTTCTAGTTATATAAATACAAATCATATAAGCATGTTTAGCTTGCTGCTTAGCAGAAATGACATTTTAAAATATATTTTATTGAACGGTAATGCCCGTTTCCGATACTCGCCGTTAGGGAGCTGCTGTTCCAGACTCTATATAGCATTCAGAGATTGTGGAATAGTTGTCTGGCTACGCGAGACTAGGGGGACCCCCACAGGGTCCCTGGACCAGTGGCGTCAGTTCAGAAAAAGCTAAGGTATGGCAACATGACTGGTGTCTTGCACGCGCATGCAAGACACCAGTCATGTTGCCATACCTTATTGCAACAGACATGATACATTTATTTTAAGTGTAGCTAAACTTGGCATGTTAGTAACCGTGCCACAATTAACAATAAAATAATGCATTGCACCTGTGCAGCTGACCTGCGGAACCTGGGAATATACCATTTTGTCAAGATGGAGAGAATACAAGTGTGGAGAATATGATTATAATACCTCGTTAAAGTGACCATTTTGTTAAATGTTGCATTTGTAGTTATTTTTACTGTAATTTAAAAACATAATAACCAGCACAGACAAAGAGACATTCATGGATTTATATTTAAAAGTAACTTTTATTCTCCCCCCTGGACCCAGGGTATGGCAGCTGCATACCCAATTGACGCCCTGGACCCCACTTCTGAGCACCCCTGGCTGGCCTATGAAGTCGTCTTCAGGGGTTCGCGGCGGCGGCCGGAGCGGAGAACGGCTGGATCTGCAGCTGCTCAAAGCTCCCGTCGTCGCGCCTCAGAGCCAGGGCGAGCTCCGCTGGATCCTCGGGTCCCGCCGTCTTGCCGGTGAAGCCACAGTCCTTCAGCGACCGGCTGTCCTCCAGCAACGTCCGTTTGTCCTTCTTGTAGAGCTGCTGCTCCTCCGGCGCCCTCTTCAGGATGCCCTCCACGGTGCGCTTCAGATCGTACACGCTGGACGACTCTGTAGCGTCGGTGAAGATGTTGGTGTTCTGGCGTCTGATTATGAAGTAGACTGGATCCATCCTGCAGTTTCTCTTGGAGTATCTTGAGCGTTCAACTGCCTGATGTGTTATGAAAGACCTCAGCGACGTTCGGTTTATATACCAGCTGAAGACCTGACTCATCGTGACATCATCATTGATGATGCGTACGTTTCCCCTTATATGGTGCTGGCATTTCTCCATATGGTGCAAATTACTATAGTTAGCTAAAGCAAAGCACCATATATGGAGATGTCATATAGGCACTGAATATGGAGATATATGCACCATCCATATATGGAAATGTATTCAGAGTGCAGTACGGTGCTTGTATTTCCATTATGACTGATGCACTTTGGAAATTAAACTGTTTAAATACTTATAATATACTGTACTGTGTTTTTGAGTGGTTTCTCATGGAAGGAGAGGGCTCCAACACCTGGCTTTGTCCGAGCTCTGAAGGGTTTTGCACACATAGGCCTACACGTTTTCATTGATTTCATTTATTTAAAAGAAAACTCATTCTCTATGACCTCATGCACACCGGCTCCGAATTTGCCATGCGGCAGGTGGCTGCGGCAGTGCGTTTCTTTTCCCCGATGGAACCCAGTTGGATTCGTGTGTCTTTTGTCGCATGCGGTAAAAACTCACTGACTCCTTTTATGACTCCTTTTGGGAACCGCAGTACTGATTCCGCACAGCCTTGCACACCAAATCCAATACGGTTTTAATCATGCAGGAGGAAAAACACACAACGGTCCTGTGTGCAAATCCTTTGGGTTAGGGTTAGGGTTGTATTCATCCTGGCTGCAGAAAAATATATACCAGTAAGGATGATGTCGTCTGACATCATACATATAATCCCTTTTATGCCCATATATGGAGATCCCTGTTATGCCCCGAGTATCTGACATCACTGTGATGTCACCTATGATGTCACAGTGATGTGTCAGCCTTTTATGCCCATATATGGAGATCTGATACTCCCATATATGGAGTATCTGACATCACAACCACAGTGTCAGGCGTGAACGGGTGCCACCGTGTGCACAGAGCCATCAAAGATTTGCTCAGATCTTTGCAGACAGACAGACCAGACATGTCCGTTTCATGCCCATATATAGAAATCTCTGATGTCATCAGTATATGCCCATATGTGGGCATGCTGAAATGCCCAGATATGGAGCGAACTTGTTTATCTGTCAGTCCTTTTCCATTGTATGCCCATATATGGAGATCTCTGTATCTGTCAGTCCCTGTCGCTTTTATGCCATATATGGATATCCCTGAAGTCATCAGTATATGTTAGTTAGTAAATGGGCACACCTCTTTTGTTCCCATATTTGGAGCTGAATGATTGTTTGCGCCTGATGCCGTGACAACGCATTGAGGTTAGACAACACACTCCATATTTGGGCATACTGTAGCTGCATTGGGAACACCTTACGTTTTTCAGCTTTAAGGTGCATGGTTCAATGTTGAACATGACTGCTATTCCCCTTTAAGACAATTGTGAACTTGTAGATTGTCTATGTTCAAATAGTCAAAGTTTAAATATGGCTGAAGATGTTTAAGGCAAAGCTCTCTGTCTACCAAGCAATCTTTATTCCTACAATATACTCATATTCATTTTGTGTTTTGTCAATTAGAAAATAGCCGATCTGCAATTTGATTAGCTATTTTCTAAATATTTGTATACATTTTAAAACTTGTGAAATGGGAAATTCTACATAATGAGTACTTTATACTTTTGGTATGTTGCGTTACGTAACATTAAGTAACTTAACGTTACTTTTGGTACTTTGAGTACATTTTGATGCCAATACTTCTGTACTTTTACACAAGCAAATGTTGAATTCTGGACTTTTACTTGTAACAGAGTATTTCTACATTGCTTCATTCATACTTTTACTTAAGTAAAACATTTGAGTACTTTTCCCACCACTGTTCACCAGGCATGTGCACACACAGACATCAAAGGGGGCTTGAGCCCCTGCCCTTTTATCTGCAAGGCCTACAAAGTGCCCTCTCCAGACCATGAATACAGTTTTTACTATGGTGAAAGAAATGCAAAATGCCCTTCTTTCCATGCCATACCTGAAGGCAGCATTCAAGAGAATTTGCCTTGTCCAAACTCTCCTGAACTTGAATGCATCTTATGTTGAAAGAATTGCTCTCTCTGTGTAGAAATCCATGCCGTTAAGCCACATCTCCTGTATTGACTTGATTGTGCTTAGTTCAGTGTGGTATCACACACTAGCCGACCTCCAAGCTCACAACGCATCACAGCGCGACGCGTTGTGAGCTTGGAGGTCTGCTATTTTCGATATTTCCACCAAAAGGCCCTTTTAGAAATGTCAGCCCCTGCCTCTCTAACATTCTCTGCACGTCCCTGTTTCAGAGACTAACATTAACCCATTTTAGGCCTAGAATTATTGAATGCTTCAAACAGTGAAAAATAGCAGATATACAAGCTCACAGCGCGGCACTGAGTGCCGTGCTGTGATCTTGTAGATCTGCTATTTTTGAAAAAGTCGTGAAAATGTGTCCAAATCTTTGAATATATGCATTTTCGAAGCGAACGTTTGTAACTCAAATTTTGCTTCTGGGGGGTCCCTGGAACTAGATATTTTGAGATGCGGGTCTGTGGCCAAATACATATCATTTTGGGGGTCCTTCACATGAAAAAGTTTGAGAACCACTGACATAGTAGTCTCTCAAGAACAGACTAACTGAGCTCCAGTTGAAGTGAAAAGGACCTTTTCTTTGACGATGGCTGGCCAGATTGCTGACATAGAAACATAAGGTTTTTTAAAAAATCTTAGAAGGATTCAAAAGACACTTATCAGAATCGGGTCAAAATTCAAATTTTCATGATTTTTCAAAAATAGCAGATCTACAAGCTCGCAGCGCGGCACTCGGTGCCGCGCTGTGAGCTTGTATATCTGCTATTTTTCAATAGTTAAAGCATAAAATAATGATACACTAACGTGTAACCGTTCTAAATGGGTTAAGTGACTCGTCACTTATCATCTGGACTCGGATTTTAATTTCACCGAAGCGGTTCGATTCCATTCCGTGATTGTGTTACCGGCGACGCGCTGTGCAATCAGGGCTGAGATTCTTGGATGACATTATCGTGTCATTTATTTTCTGCACAGCATTTAATCAGCAGATGCATACGAGCGTAATTGGATTTCTGATGCTGTGCAAATATTAATGTGTGTGTTCTGCGTGTGCGTGCTTGTGCGTGTATGTGTGTGTGTGTGTGTGTGTGTGTGTGTGGGGGGGGGGGGGGGGGGGTCAGGGACGTGCTGGGCCCCTGATTCAGCCCGGGAAAAAGAGTTGTAGAGGCCCTCATTGCACGCTATAGAGAGAGATCTCTCTCTATAGCGCTGCTGCTGCTACTCAAAGATTTGCCATTTCAGATCATGACAAGTGACAAGCCAGTGGGCCAATTACATGAGTTATATTTTGTCGTTGTCGGGTGGAAACCTTGTATGTCCAAAACCGTTTGTTTTGTATGTATCATTTAAAAAATGATTTAAACTAGTGAAAACAGCCGATTTACAAGCACACATGTAGATCTGCTGTTTTCACTACTTGTGTGCGACGGCCTTGTATGATGAAGCAGGGCTTTGCTTTGCGAAAAAATTTACACATTTGAAACTTGGAGATACAAGGTTTCTGCCCGATAGTGACGATTTACTTTGTTGGCCGTCCAGCCCCCAAAATGGAACGAAGGCCGACATTTTATTTAATTTTTTTTCCTAATCGCCGGCCTGGACCGGCTGGGAATGAACCGGCCGTTCGGGAGTTGTCCCGCTTTTCCCAATGGCCAGCACGTCCCTGGTGTGTGTGTGTGTGTGTGTGTGTGTGTGTGTGTGTGTGTGTGTGTGTGTGTGTGTGTGTGTGTGTGTGTGTGTGTGTGTGTGTGTGTGTGCGTGTGCGTGCCTGTACGTGTTTTCCAAATCCTTATTGGCATGGCCGTTATAGAAACTTATCTCTCTAATGAAAAGCTAACTTTTCAGTATTATCTAATTAAATCAAGCTGGAGATAAATACTGTTTAATTGGAAAACAACCCCGACATGCATCTTCACTTTTTAACCTCTTAATACCCGTATTCTTTGATTGGCTGGGGTCCCCCAGGGTTCTATGTCTGGCCCCCATCATTTCTCCTCTCTACATCAAACAGATCTACAAGCTCATGTCATGTTGCGTTGCTACGCGATGTGAGCTTGTGGTTCTCAAACAGTTTCCTCCGTGGCACACCTGGATTACATGTTCTTCACTTTATAGAAGCCTACATTTATGTAATATTACGGTGTGTACATTATGTAAATCTCAACAGTAAGTCGGGAGGAAAACTTGAGAAGCATTTGTTTTGCATGAAAAACATTCCTTGCTGGGCTAAAAACAGCCCCCACAAAACTGTGAAAAGGGATGACTCATCACTAAACCATAGTTTTGTGGGGCTATGGGGCTATTTTGTGGGTCTGTTTTTAGTCCAATGAATGTTTTTCATGCAAAACAAATGATTGCAATGGCTTAAAAAAATAGTTGCTACTTTTCCTTTATAGTATAGTGTAAGTGAATGGGACCCAAACTTTAACCCCCATATAAAATAAATTGCTCAATGCTGACAGGCGGTCAGAAGGTGGATTCATTTATAGACAATAATTAAGGCCAATAAATATAAAATATATACCAAATTTCATAACCCACCTCAGAGGCAGCCGGACTAATTAACTAATAGACAAGAGACCCAATGTTTTCGACATCCGGATCAAACTCCTATAATTTTAATCATTTATTTTATGCTTTGACTATAAAAAAAGCTTGTGAGCTTGTAGAGAGACAGGAGTCTCATTCAGTCAGTAACATGGTTGGTGTAAGGCAGTGTTTCTCCTATGGGTACTCAGAGGTACTGCAGGGGGTACTCAGAAAATTCCCCCCAAAAAGAAAAATAGAAGTATAAATCATGTTAATATTTTACATAGTTAAATAATGAACAACAATTGAAATAGGAGGAAAAAAAACATACTGCTATGTTTAATGATGACCCTTGGAGAAACCTATTGTGAGCCTGACAGAACATACATGGTACCAGGCAACTGGGATGTGTTTGAATGATGTTTGAATGTAAGTTATTGACATAAAAACTGAACTGAAATGTCATGGCCACAGTGTTGAAAATAAATCTCTTCAGGAGGCACTGTTTGAAACTCTCACTCCCCATTTTTTGGGATGTTATACTCTTGAAAAGGGGGGGTTATCATAGCATCATAATACACTAGTTATGGTTTTAATTGCAGTTTTGTATGGAAAATGTTGTTTGGTAAAGGGGGAACTTGGATTAAAAAATCTGGGAAAGGCGGTACTCAAGCCAAAAAAGACTGAGAAACACTGATGTAAGGTATTGATTGGACTCCCATCCCAGAGCAATGTGAGAAACATATTAATGAGTTGGAAGACGGGATCGCTATAGAGTGTCTTCCTCTTAAAGCCCGGGGCCGTGTCACTGAATCTACCCACTATAGCATAGCGTCCGCTATGCTATAGTGTCCCTGTCCCCACAGAAACCTCGTATCTTCACGTTGAAACTTTAGGACCTGGAAAAATACCTACAAATGCCGTCTAAACCCCAACGCTTTCTTTATCTTTAATGTCAAGGACCCCTCGAATCATATTTGACCGCAGACACACATGTCAAAATATTACTGTACTGTATGTTCCAGGAACGAAGAGAAAGAAAGATTTGAGTCACAAACGTTGGCTTTAGAAATATAGCCTATACATTCAAAGATGTGCTCACATTTTCACTATTGTTCAAAAATAGCAGATCTACAAGCTCACAGCGTGGCACTCGGTGCCACGTTGTGAGCTTGGGTCAATGTTCTTTTATCCTTTTTTCCGTCACGTCACGTCACACTTTCCCCCTACTTTTATCTCCGCCACCGTTGCTCCTATCAATGCCAAACTTTGCACACCTCCACAACCTCCACCAATCATTTCTCACATGGCCCTCTTCTAGCGCCACCATCAGGCAGAATTTTGCAAAACACATTTTTGGACACTGCTCCTACAGATTTTGACCTAAAATCACACAAAGCGGTACACTATAATCTCTAAAGTCATGTCATCAACATGGATCTGTCCCATTTCCCATATTCCCTCCTGATTGGCTTCGCAATGCGACGCATTGTGAGCTTGTAGATCGGCTATTTTCAAATAGCCAAGGTAAAAAATAGGGCTAAAGTGGGTTAATGTGTGTTTTATAATATTATAATTTACACCTGCAAAGTAACTAATAACTAAAGTTTACAAAATAAATGTAGTGGAGTAAAAGGTAAAAAGTCCAATAAATGAATACAAGATGTAGAGGATTAGAAGTAAGAGTATTGGAAAATGGAAATACTCAAGTGAAGTATAAATACCTCAAAAGTGTACTTAAGTAAAGTACTTAAAGGAGCTATAGTCAACTTTTTCTTGAAAAACGGCTTCCTATACTATGTGTTTCTATTAAAAAATGACCACAAAAAGCGTAAAATAATGATAAAATAATCAGTTTGGCCATTGTCAGACCGACACTTTGTTTACATTCTAGTCTATAGACGAGGATGTAAACAAAGTGTCGGCCCTACAATGAAAAAGTTGACTATAGCTCCTTTAAGTACATAGTTACTTTACTTTACACCACTGCTCATCAACAATAATTATCTACATTGGATCAGTACACCAGCTTTGGACATACAAGGTCCTGTGGCGGACACAGATGATATTCCATAACGCACACACAGTAAAACGCCTGCCAAGAAACCAGAGCTGGTAAAAGGAAGCTTGTAATTCAAAGCTTCATACGGCGAGCACACGGGCACCATGGACACGCGCACACATAGACATTAAAGGGGGCTTGAGCCCCTGCCTTTTTAGCCGCCTGTAAGAAGTGCCCTCTCCAGACCATGAATGCAGTTTTTTACCATGATGAAAGAAATGCAAATGCCCCCTCTTTCCATGCCATACCTGAAGGCAGCATTCAAGAGAATTGCCTTATCCAAACTGTCCTGAATGCACCATCTTATGTTGAAAGAATTTCCTTTTCTGTGTAGAAATCCATGCCGTTACGCTACATCTCCTGTATTGACTTGTTTATGCTTAGTTCAGTGTGGTATCAAAATAGCTGACCTCCAAGCTCACAACGCGTCACAGCTACCGGTATTTTCGGTGCTTGGAGGTCTGCTATATTCAATATTTCCACCAAAAGTCCCTTTTGGAAATGTCAGCCCCTGCCTCTCTAATATTCTCTGCACGTCCCTGCTGTTCACTGTTGATGCCCTCACAAGTCAAGCAATGTAGCGCAATATAAACTTGCGTGCATGTGTACAGTATGTGCGTGCGCACATTGGCATGTGTGTGTGTGTGTGTGTGTGTGTGTGTGTGTGTGTGTGTGTGTGTGTGTGTGTGTGTGCGTGCGTGCGTGCGTGCGTGCGTGTGAGTGCGTGCGTGCGTGCGTGCGTGCGTGCGTGCGTGCGTGCGTGCGTGCGTGCGTGCGTGTGTGTGTGTGTGCGTGCGTGTGTGTGTGTGTGCGTGTGTGTGTTGCGTGGGTGCCAAGGTCACTACCCATCAACCCCACACTGCATAGGAAAGCCAGGAGTACTAATGGTGCCATCTGCCAGCAGTTAGATGCATGGCCAACTGACTGACTCACAAACTGTTAACCGGTGGAGTCGCCAGGAAAACATACTCACCGATATAACATTAGGATTAAGCATACCTTTCTGAGGTTTTTGGCACCGTTTTACTGAGGTTACGGACGGTTAGGAATAACTACAGTTAGGTTTAACCGTTTAGGCATAGTTTACAGAGCTATATAACTAGGATCTCAATGGAAAATAACCAGTAAGACTCCCTAATCGGGAGATAAGCGACCGTCATGTCACAGCATGATTGTAGGGCAAAATCTGTAGGAGCAGTGTCCAAAAATGTGTTTGAAAAAATCGGCCTGATGGTGGCACTATATGGGACAGATCCATGTTGATGAGATGAGTGTAGACATACTTTGTACCGATTTGCGTGATTTTAGGGCTAAATCTGTAGGAGCAGTGTCCAAAAATGTGTTTGAAAGAATCGGCCTGATGGTGGCGCTATATGGGACAGATCCATGTTGATGACATGAGTGTAGACATACTGTGTAGCGATTTGCGTGATTTTAGGGCAAAATTCGCAGGAGTAGTGTACAAAAATGTGTTTGAAATAATCGGCCTGAAGGTGGCTCTAAATGGGATGCATGTTGATTACATGAGTGTAGAGCAAGTGTGTACTGATTTGCGTGAAAATTTGTAGGAGCAGTGTCCAAACATGTGTTTTACAAGAATCTGCCTCATGGTGGCGCTAGAAGAGGGCCATGTGAGAATTGATGGTGGAGGTTGTGGTTTGGCAGGCAAGGAGTATGTGTGCAAAATTTGGCATGGATCGGGGTAACGCGGTTGCGGATATATGAGCAGGGCAAAAGTGTGACGTGTGACAGACAGACTGACGGACAGCTGGTCGAGGTTTTGATAGTAACTGCAACCGGACGGTCACAACAAATAAGCCTTGCCTTACCCGAGTTTCCTTTTAGTTGACATCAGTGAACTGTACTGTCATGTTTGTACCTTTTCCTATCCAAAACCTCTGATAAATACCTCAATCAATCAATCAAAAGGCATAAACAGGCGAGTGTGTTTTCCGGCGACTCTAGGTATTCTCACAAGCCCTCCTGAACACTTTACACACGTCTGCCGTGCACCGGGAGCTTGTAGATCTGCTAGATTTAAAAAGTTTCCGCCCTTAAAAGACGCTGCCGAAACAATTAGTCAGAGAATATTATCAGAATAATTTCAAATCTGGAAATAAATTCCATACCAAGCTATTTCTTCACCAATGTGTTTGTTTTGATTGATTGATTGATTGATTGAAGAATTTATTAGAAGTTTGCAATAGAAAAAAGTACAGTTTCATGACAGTACAAATCACTGGTACAAGATCAACTAAAAGGAGATCCTAGAAAGCCGAGGCTTATTTCCACAGGAACCACACTTTAAGTATCTCATATAAAACATATTGTAAACAATCTAACAAAGACATGTTGAAAAGGTCTGTTTGTGGGAGATAAACAAAGACATGCATTCATTCATTTGAGCCTTGAATGACACTGAATAATTCTCAAATCATAAAATCCACAACCTGTAAAAAGAAAAGTCACAACCTAAAAATTAAGGTTGTGTCACTTTAAGAAAAATATCAGCTTGAAATTCATTTATAAACAGTTTTAAACTATCTCTAAAGGTGTCTAGTAACGCATTTCACAATTCAAAATTCCCGGGAGAATTTTTGACAGCTGCTGAAAGTTGCTGCTCCCATTGACTTTCTATACACTATACAGGAAGAAAATACCCCCCAAAGATCTGCTTCAAGTATGTGAGGGGTCTAACTAGGGATTAGTCATGATTCTGAATCCATTGCAAGCATTTGTTTTGCACAAAAAAAACATTATTTGTGTAAACCTTATATTCTGTGTGTCCATTTTTAGCCCAAGGACAGTTTTTTGAGCAAAACAAATGCTTGCATTGATTTCAGATTCATGAAAACCCCTAGTTAGACCCCTCACATGCTACTTAAAGCAGATACATTTTTTTCCTTAGACCACTATTTGGAGCGTATACACATTACACACCTATAGATAGATACATTTTATTGTATTAAAGTGTCCTGCACCAACCGATGCCCAGCCCGCACAGGCTTACAAAACATACATAGAATGTCCCGCGGTACCCACGGTGGACCGGAGCCGGAGCCACGATCTTCGGACCGGAGAATCGCTGCAGGTTAGATTTTCACCCGTGTTAGCTTTACTGAGGTTAGGACTAGGGTTAAGGTATGGTTTAGGTGCTACCTCCCGGCGCTCCGTATCGTCGGGTCAGGGTTATGCCATTAGGCCATTGTGCGACGAATGACTTGACACTTTGTCGCCTTTAAAATCAAGGCAACGATCTATCATCTATCGATCTTTTTGTGTATTTATTCATAATGGTTAAATTCATTAGCAATGGATAATATTTCAGAGGCGACGTCGGTCCTCTTCACGGAGCCACTAAAGGTTAATTAGGTTTCGGTACTTGGTGTAATGTGTGTTTTGACTCGTATGATTGGGGAAGGCCTAAAAGGTGACAGGCTTTTTAGCTGTGATGATAATTAGAGATGCCATTAGTCTCTGCTGATCACTGCTGTGTCTGTTAGCACTGCTTATTGTCTACTTATAGTCTACTCACACTGAAGGAAAGACACATTCTAATTAAACCAAATGTGATCAACTCCTACAAGTCCAAGTGCTTGTCAGGGTGGGTGGTCCCCGGTTCAAATATAGGGTTATATTAGTGCTTGTCAGGGTGGGTGGTCCCCAGTTCAAATAGGGTTACATTAGGGGGCCGTGGCCTGAAACTCTTGGGAGCCCTCGTGCATATCATAATGGGGTTCTTCATTAACCCATTCAGGCCGGGTACACATTTTAGTGTATGGGAGGGGCTTACAGTACATGTACAGTATATATCAACATATTTGTTTTTGTAGGCTAATTTCTGATTTGGGCCTAACTATAGGTTAGGCCTAAATGGGTGGTAAATGGTGCATATATATAGCGCTTTATTCCAAAGTGCTATACATAGACAGATTGTGCATTACATTGAAACACCGATGGTGGAGGAAACCATGCAAGGCACCAACCTCATCCTCATCGGGAGCGGTTAGGGGTCCTTGAGTCTTGCTCAAGGACACTAAATCTGGGGGAGCCCAGGATCGAACCAACTCATTACCATGACGTAGCTACTCACTTTCCAATTCCAAAAGT
>NC_137816.1:67469504-67534504 GCF_963921795.1 Nannobrachium achirus
GTGTTTGTGTGTGTGTGTGTGTGTGTGTGTGTGTGTGTGTGTGTGTGTGTGTGTGTGTGTGTGTGTGTGTGTGTGTGTGTGTTTGTGTGTGTGTGTGTGTGTGTGTGTGTGTGTGTGTGTGTGTGTGTGTGTGTGTTTGTGTGTGTGTGTGTGTGTGTGTGTGTGTGTGTGTGTGTGTGTGTGTGTGTGTTTGTGTGTGTGTGTGTGTGTGTGTGTGTGTGTGTGTGTGTTTGTGTGTGTGTGTGTGTGTGTGTGTGTGTGTGTGTGTGTGTGTGTGTGTGTGTGTGTGTTTGTGTGTGTGTGTGTGTGTGTGTGTGTGTGTGTGTGTGTGTGTGTGTGTGTGTGTGTGTGTGTGTGTGTGTCTGCGCGTTGCGTGTCTGATTCCGTGCCAGCCAAATACCTGGGGAGCAGATGGGTGATGGATTTTCATGGAAAAATAAACAGTGGAAATGATGGTTGGATGATGCAACCGTGGAGGAGATTACGCTTGGTGGTCAACAAGGTCAAGGTCGCACAGAGGAGCGTGTACGGTAAAAAACATGGATGGAAAACAAATATAATGATACACTAAAGCAGTGTTTCTCAACCACTGTGCCTGGGGACCTATGGTGCATGTGCCCCTGAGAAGGGTCAAGTGTGCCCCTTGAAACTGCTTGAAAGCCAGTATTGTATTTATTTATTTTTTATTAAAAATGATTTAAACTAGTGAAAACAGCCGATTTACAAGCACACAACGCCTCGCGGTGCGAGGCGTTGTATGCTTGTAGATCTACTGTTGTGCGACAGCCTTGTATGATGAAGCAGGGCTTTACTTTGCGAAGAAACGTACACATTTGAAACTTGGAGATACGAGGTTTCTCCCTGACAGTGACGATATTTACAGCCCCGTATCATGGATTCTTGGGACATGAAAAGTGTGCCCATGCAGAAAAAAGGTTGAGAAACACTGCAATGTCATTGTTATCCAATACAAACAAGCATATAAAATGTCATGTTGTCCAATGTAAAAACTAAAAACCCATATAATGCCATGCTACACTATGGCAGGGGTCTTCAACAGGGGGTCCGGGGCCCCTATAGTTAAATGGGGGTCCCCGAGTTACTACGCCAAATCTTTGTGTGATAGGAACTTTTTTTCTAGACTACCACTTGAACCCTAGTATCCCTATTATGTGTGGAACATTATAGCCACCCACTGAGCAATAGTCGGATATTACACGACTAGTTATTTTTTAGCCATCATTTCAACCAGCTAGAATCCGGTTATATTCACACCGAAAATATACTTTGCAATTTATTCCATAATTCGATAACTATTTATTAAAAAAAACAACAGTAAGGTGCTTAACTGATCTCCTAATATTGGACTAACATAATTATAATATCTGTTGATCATTATTAAGTATAGTTTAGATCTAGCCGAGATTTAGCCGACTAAGTATAGTCGGCGTATCAACGTTTATATTTAGACAGAATTTAGACAATTGAAGTTAATCCCTGTTTTAATAAATATTTATTTAAAAAACAACTGCACGTTGCAGAACTGATAGCCAAATATTGGTGTAAAATAGCCATTCATCACTATAAGGTATACGTCTGGACGGTCTGGGTGTAGTCGTTTTAAATACAGCATTTCAACGACTATCTTTAGACCATGTAAAAGTTATCCTTGGTACTAAGGCGCGGTAAGCCGATAGAGTGTTAATTAATTACCGTGATTGTGTGTAGTCACTCACTGTAAAGTGGAAACGTCCAGACAGCATGCTACTCTGAATTACATTTCTGACAGCAACACACACAGTCAAACACAGCCGCGGCGCCGCAGCGGCCGCACACACACACACACACACACACACACACACACACACACACACACACACACACACACACACACACACACACACACACACACACACACACACACACACACACATGCTAAGGCTGTTAGCTCCTAGGTGCTAAACTGCAGCATCACTAGTAGCTCCTTTAAACAAAATAATTGTAATCGCTATAGGCTTATAGGCGCCCAATACATTTAGTTTCCTCAACAATGTGCACTACCCTAAAATGAACACAGGTGGGCAATGTCACCTTTTAATACGGCCAGAAAGTCTATACTATCATATCAGCATTGATGGCCGAGTGGATAGCGTCGCCAACTTGAGTGCCAGAGATCAATGGATCGAATCTCACCGTCGCCCTACTTTTCACTACTTTCGACGGCCGCTAACGGCGAAATGTAGACTTTTTCTATCCGACTAATAGTGGTCTAGTGTAGCAACCCGTGTAAATATAGCCGACTAAACAACTAGCAAATAATTGCAAATCTAGACCTTTACAACACTGATTTTCAACGCGTGGTGTAGAAGATAAAAACACCACTATTAGGCAACTAATAAACCTCAAAATGCTCAGTGGGCAAGAATAACCAATAGCAGATCTACAAGCTCACAACGCCTCGCGCTGTGAGGCGTTGTGAGGCACGTGCACCCATAGACATCAAAGGGGGCTTGAGGGGGCCAGACCATGAATGCAGTTTTCACTATGGTGAAAGAAATGCATTTGCATTTCTTTCACCATAGTGAAAACTGCATTCAACTGCATTCATGGCCCTCCTTCCATGCCTTACCTGAAGGCAGCGTTCAAGAGAATTGCCTTGTCCAGACTATAATGAACTTGAACACAGCATCTTATGTTTAAAGAATTGCCCTCTCTGTGTAGAAGTCCATGCCGTTATGCCACATCTCCAGTATTCTGATTATGCTCAGTTTAGTGTGGCATCAAGCACAAAAATAGCCGACCTCCAAGCTCACAACGCGTCACAGAGCCACGCATTGTGAGCTTGGAGGTCGACTATTTTCAATATTTTCACCAAAAGGCCGTACTCCGCCTGGCGTTGCCGTCCTGAAAATCGTCTGAGCTTAAAGTCCCTGTTCTCTGCACGTCCCTGAGATGTAACAGAACATGTACAATAACAACAGAATACAACCAGTAAGATGCCCTAAAGGGCGAGGTCGTGCACATGGGTGCGTGCACGCATCCGCCTGGGTGACAGCAGACTGCTGGGCGAGCGCCGGCGCTTTGGCATGAGATCAACACATCACAGACCTGTGGTTGGTTGTAAGAAAGTACAGTACGTCAACTTTATTTATATAGCATTTTTCACAGAGAAAACTCACAAAGTGCTTCAACATACAGTAAAAAATACAACAATGAAAGTTACTATAAAATAGAACTCAACACAAAAACAGCAGACATATCACAGGAAAGGACAAAATCAAAGCAAATTCAGCAAAAGCATGCCTGAACAGAAGAGTTTTTAATTGGTTCTTAACCTCTTAAGCCCCAGGGGGTCCAGGGGAAAAATCCGCCTAAAATGTATGCCCAAATTGGAACAGTTGTGGACACAAAACTACCATGATTGTGGCTACTCTTGACTCACCAAATGTCAGCTAACCCCTGAAAATTCACAAATGCAGTGTAAAACATCACATTTCTCTTACCAAATTGTCCTGCTGTGATCATTTACCAAGGAAAAGATGATTGAAAAAGACCTCCGCCTATGGAAGTTTTGCCTTCTGAAGAGTGAATGAGCCTCAAGACCTCATTGAAAACATATAGTGAATAGAGAAATTGTTCACCAAGGTGTCATCAATTGATAGGCAAAATTGTATGAATATATTCCAAACTATGTAAACTCTACAGATGTTTTAGTGAGAGTAGTGCTGTAATATTAGTAATGTTAAAGTATAGGGTGAAAAATGATAAAAACAAGTAACAATAAGTAGTAATAATACTGTAATATGAGTAATGTATGGATGAAAAGTACAATGTCAGCTGATTACTTTGCTATAGGACCACTTTAACAATAGTCAACAGAGAAATTGTAGTTTGATTTGGTCTCTATTGATTTATTGACATTTATTGACAGCTGTTCAGAGGTCAACACCTTTTGCCCCCGCCGGCGGGGGCAATGGGGTTCTGCAGCTCTCAGGTCCTGCGGAAGGGTTGGACAAAATGTGGTCCATATTTTTCTTCTGACATCATAGATGTTTGACGTCATAGATCACATTAGACTGACTCAATAATATTATGTCCATATATGGGTATTCCCAGATATGGACTTATTATTGATGACATCAGGCAGGAATCTCCATATTGGCATAAAAGGGCCTGACATCATAGATGTCTGACTTCATAGATATGAGACTGACACAATATGTCCATATATGGGCATTCCCAGATATGGGATTATATTGATGATATCAGGATCTCCATACAGTATATATGGGCATAAAGGGCCTGACATCATAGAAGTCTGACTTCATAGACCACATGAGAAGTGTGACATGAGTGTGACATGAGGCGTGACACGCACAGGAGCTGCAGGTTTTCATAGTAAATGCGACCCACGGTGGCTCTAATCTAACCATGATCCTCTGCTGTGTGGAGATGGGGACAGATGGAGAGAGCAGCAGACACCAGGCTCAGAGCTTAGCGAACAGAGAACAGCGCTCCGTTACTGTCCTTCACGCTGATTGGATATTGGCGGTGCATTATTATTTACATTCCACATTTAATTATGTTTTAAAGATATTGTTTACAGTGGCGTATAACGCAAGGCAATGCCGGGCAGGAATTGACTCGTTTCAATGATCAACCAAACACTTCAAGATTATGAAGACACAAGCAATTCAGTTCATGTCTAATATGTTTGTACACAATCTTCTGTAACCCAAGACATTAAACAATGTTCTGAGCCGAGTACTGTCGTATGCTCGCTCGCACACACTCTCGCGCAGGCAACTTGTGGACTGAACCTACAGCCCATGGGGAGGGATTGGTGTAGGGGCGGAGACTGTGTCTTAGCAACACTGTGTTAATGAGCCAATGAGCTGCCTACAAACAGCGCAGCGCCTCTCACAGCAATGGGATGCAGCACTTGTCTCAGAGGAGAGCAGAGTGGAAGCTCACTGACAGGCAGAATCACTGTCATTTCTCAATTAAATCATCCCGTCATTCATATTTATCCCCCAACCTTCAAATACGGGACAAAGAGCGTCCCGTATCAGTTCAATACGGGACACGTCTTAATTTTAGTTTCCAAAAACGGGACGATCCCGTATTTTACGGGACGGTTGGTAACCCTAGGCCCAAAGCCTTAACTTCCACAACATACTGCAGCGCCATGCATCACAAAATAGAAGACACAAGCAGGAAACATCTCACAATAAACCCCAAAATACTATGAGAAGCTCCACCGGCTGTCTGTCCGTCACGTCACACTTATGCCCAACTCTTATCTCCGGCACCGTTGCCCCTATCCATGCCAAAGTTTGCACACACACACTCCTTAGATGGAACCCCCATCCCTCATTTCTCACATAGCCCTCTTCTAACACCAAATCAGGCTGATTTTAGCAAAACACATTTTTGGACACTGCTCCTACAGATTTTGGCCTAAAATCACACAAAGCGGTACACAGTATCTCTAAAGTCATGTCATCAACATGGATCTGTCCCATTTCCCATTATTCCCTCCTGATTGGCTACGATTGCCTTCTAAAGTTTGTGTATGCGACCTGACGGTCACTTATCTCCCGATTAGGATTTGCAAGATATGATTAACATTTTTTTTTCTTCTTTTAAAATTTGTATTCCAAGATATGTGTAACCCATTTTTCATCCGGTGCCTGTAAGCTGTAATCCTGGGCGCTATCCCTCTGCCAACCTGAGGAGAGCCCCGAACTGAACTCATGCTTCCTTCAATGCATGAGGAGTGAGCAGGCCGCTTCTTATCACCTGACAGGGGGAGTTTCCCCGGTTGGACGTAGCGCGTGGAAGGAACACATTATTCCAAAAGGTTCCTTTCCCCTCCATCAGGCTGGCCAGGGGGAGGCAGTATAGAGACCAGGATTACTGCAGGTTTTTGTGAGGGTATCTACCCTAGGAGACACGGGGAGAACATGCAAACTCCACACCGAAAGGCCCTTTCGCCAACCCCACCTAGGGTGTGGGCACTGATGACACAGAGGGGAGAACACGCCCCCAGCGCCCCCAGCGTAACCCGGCGGGAATCGAACCTTCTACCACTTTTTCTAGTCACATGTTCAAATACTGGAACTTTAAAGCCCCTTTTCTCTGAACCTATGCCTTTCTGGAAGCGAACAGCCTCTATTTACGGCCGGAACGGTCCTTCTAACTGACGTTAGCTTAGCTGTATGCTAGACATCTTTCTCTGCATGGAGTTGGCGTCATCTGGTGGTGAGTAGAAGATGTTGTTTGTGGAACTATTTGCTGTCGTCGCGGAAGTTTTATAGGCAATAATGATTGTAACTTAATATCCTTGCAAGTTACAACTATGTGTTTTCTTTCATGTATACGGAAAAAAGTGGTAGAAAAGCTATTTACCACTCGGGGTCGGACATTATGCTCTGATAATGTCCTGTGTGAGGGTGTTATCGGACTCGGCTTCGCCTCGTCCGATCACCCCCTCACACAGGACATTATCAGAGCATAATGTCCTCTCACTCGGGGTAAATTGCTTACTTCTAGCTGTGAGGCGACAGCACTACCGACTGAGCCTCTGTGCCTCCTATATAATTCACTTTTAAACTTTTTTTTCTTCTTTTTTTTTCAAGTATAGAGTGAACGTTGGTGTTGGAACGCTGCCTATCTCTGGAACATCAGTACAGTAGGGATCAGTAGAGGGATGATTATGCAAATTGCACAACAATGTTATGTTGTGCAACAGACAAGCTGTTGCATCTTTTAAGCCGTTAAGTGGCTTAAAAGATGCAACAGCTTGTCTGCAGCCTTCAGGGAAAGAACATCACAAAACCTGCACTAAGTAACAAACTGCAGAAAAAATACTTACAGTAACAAACTGTAGAGAAAACACTTAACCCTTCTTGTGCCTATCCCGGACAAGTTCGGGATTCTTTCAATACAATACAATGTTTTCTTTTTGCTATTTTACTTACCCTGAGCTGCTTGTA
Organism: Nannobrachium achirus; assembly: GCF_963921795.1. Classification (NCBI taxonomy): domain Eukaryota; kingdom Metazoa; phylum Chordata; class Actinopteri; order Myctophiformes; family Myctophidae; genus Nannobrachium; species Nannobrachium achirus. The sequence goes on from NC_137816.1 coordinate 67,476,503, forward strand.
GAGATGTGGGTGGTCCTGGCTCGTCCTATGCTTCCCAACAACCGAGTCTAGATGGTCCGACGATTTATTCCATTGAAATGGTTTAGAATAAAGTTTAGAGCCCCCCCCATAAAAACTCAATCTATACTGTCGGCGGCGCGACGTATTCCGGGGTGCCGATCCCGATCTAGTCCGGGTTTTTTAATAAAATGAATTAATTAATTGGAGGCCTCAACGAAGCCCCGGTCTAATTTTCCATCCAGGCCCCAGGCCGCGATTCTGTTTACATCGGCCCGTAATCGGGTAACGCCGCCGCACCGCGCCGCCGACTCCAATACAAACTCACATCTTTAGAGACCTTTTTCTCTGAACTGTGTTCCCAGGGCAGCGACAAAGTTTTATTTACGGCTAAATCGCCGAAAATTGACCTTCTAAAATGAATGATAGCCTATAGCAACATTGTTGCTCTCTTCATCCGGGTCACATTGATCACATGCACCAATGTGGACAGGGGGCTTCACTGCTACGTGGCTCCATGTATGTTAGACCGGTGGTCAATGGGACTATCTCTGGCACTTTGGCGCCCTCTTGTGGCCCTTGGCACGCATCGAGTTAATACAACAAACTGCAGACAAACTAAAACGCTTTTCCCTGAGAGGAGTGAGAGCCCAGACAGGATCACTTTCTAACACTTTGTTCCATCTAAAAAAACTGATCTACAAGACCATGTGAGCTTGTAGATCACTTATAGCAGCACAAACTGCAGCAAGGATTTAAAGCAAAAAACCGAGACGAGTAAAATTTCCAAACCCCCTTCGACTGTCTAGTTAAAGTTAAAATAGACGATGTACAACGTTTTTAGATCTCTTCTTGTAAGTCGCAAGAGACAATGTCACTATCTCGTGTGAGCTCGCAGATTTATTTATTTTAGATAAGAAACCTGATTTCCAAACCATTTTTCTTCCGTATCTTTTATAATTTACAATGTAAGCATTTAGCAGACACTCTTGATCCAGAGAGAGTTACAATAAGCACGGAATGCACATGGTATGAAAATGCATAGAAACAGTACTCTAGGGTCATACACACCAGGGCTAGGCAACCTTGGGCACGGTGCCAACACTCTCCAGCACGGTGTCAGTGATCATATCCAATTAGAGGGTCCGCTTGGTACCTGCTGGGGTGTGTGTGTGTGTGTGTGTGTGTGTGTGTGTGTGTGTGTGTGTGTGTGTGTGTGTGTGTGTGTGTGTGTGTGTGTGTGTGTGTGTGTGAGAGTGTGTGTGTGTGTGTGTGTGTGTGTGTGTGTGTGTGTGTGTGTGTGTGTGTGCATCTAGTCTATAGTGTGTGTTTGTATGGAGGGACTTGTATGTGTGTTTGTGGGAAGGGGGGGGGGGGTGGTGTGTGTGTGTGTGTGTGTGTGTGTGTGTGTGTGTGTGTGTGTGTGTGTGTGTGTGTGTGTGTGAGTGTGTGTGTGTGTGTGTGTGTGTGTCTGTGTGTGTGTGTGTGTGTGTGTGTGTGTGTGTGTGTGCACGCGCGCGCGCGTGTGTGCATGCGTGCGCGCGTGCGTGTGTGTGCGTGCGCGTGCGTGTGCGTGTGCGTGTGTGTGTGTGTGTGTGCGTGCGTGCGTGCGTGCGTGTGTTTGGTCTCCCCAGAGATTAGTTCAGATTAGATCAGATTAGATCAGATTAGATCAGATTATGTCCCTTGACCTGATTTGCTGTCTGACCTTTTCCTCTGGTCATCATCGTCAGTCCACAGTCACACTGAGGTTCAAGTTCACACCAGGATCCATCACTGTCTACTCTACACCATACATGGGCAACTGGCGGCCCGGGTGCCACATGCGGCCCCCACCTTCACTTAATGCGGCCCGCAGGTTAATACCGGAATACTGATATATTATTGATTTCAGCTGTTACAATTCCAAACATGACCTGCTTTAATTCCGGCAGTCTATCTTAGTAGCTGATTTTTTTTTATGTCCAATGTATTCGTATTTATGTTCATAAGTTAACATGAGTATATAACTAAATGCGTTTGAAATTAAATCAAAATGTTACATTTTCAGGATTCCAATTAAGAAATAAAAAAAATAAGTCAGGATTCCAATTCAAAAGAAGCAAAAATAGCAGATCTACAAGCTCAAAACGCATCGCAGCGCAATGCGTTTTGAGCTTGTAGATCTGCTATTTTTGCTTCTATTGTATGCAATACTGGAATGACAAAGTATAGGACGTAGCAATATGCAATGTGGCCCTCTGGAGTGAAGGTGAAGATATAGTGGCCCTCGCCATCATCAAAGTTGCCCACCCCTGGTCTACACTGTACAAGCTCACACCAGGATCCATCTCTCAGTCCATGCTGTACACGTTCACAGCACATACATGGACATTATATTTCGACACATACTGTATGGACAAACCTGCACCTTGACATGAACGATAGATCAAGAGTAGTTATTGGGAAAGTAAGAAAAAGTGACAATTGAAGGACTTTCTACCTCTAAAATGACAAATTAAACATTGGCCAGATTGTCAAATATATAGAGGCAGAAATTGTGAAAATAGCCGATCTACTTGCTCACAACACCTCGCGGTGTGATGTGTTGTGAGTGTGGTGCGAGGTGTTGTGAGCATGTAGATCTGCTATTTTCACAATAGAAATGTGTTATACAAAATGTAATGCCTCAACTCTTTGTACTCGTAGGATGTGTGTGTGGGGTGGGGGGTTCCCAGTTAAAATATGTAGGGCCGTTTTTAGCTAGGTGAGCTAGGCGGACGCCTAGAGCGCCACTCTAGAGGGGGCGCCGAAATGGAGGGAGTGGACCCAAACCAGCCCCAAACCAGCCCCAAACTGGCCCAAAACCGGACCAAAACCAACAAAATGTGCGCCAAAACCCGCAAAAATCGCGGAGAGAGGCGCATTCGAGAGAGCTCGCATAGAGCGCTGATTAGACGCGCTACGGCCTTGAAAATAATTATGATTATTTTGGGGGGTCGCGGCCTGAGGCCCTAAGTCACCTAAACTCTTTCCACAATGTCTACAGAGGAAAAGGTTGTTCTCCTGTGTGGATACGCTGGTGCCTCTTCAGGTCACCTGTCTCACTGAAAGTCTTGTCACAGTCTTCACAATAGAAAGGTTTTTCTCCTGTGTGGATATGCTGGTGTCTCTTCAGAGTACTTAGGTCACTGAAACTCTTTCCACAATCTTTACAGTGAAAAGGTTCTTTTCTCCAGTGTGGACAAGCTTGCCACGCTGTTTACACGTGTGGTTTGCTTTCCTGCACAACTCGTCAGATCCATCTTTGCTTCTTCTGGCTGAGTTAAAGTCTTGGTAAGATGTGGGTTCGTCTGCGTCATCTCATTGTTTCCGGCTGGCTCTGGATCTGGCAGTCTGAACGGCCGCTGGATCGTCGTCAAAGCTGCTGCTGCTATCCATGGACCGTGATGTGAAGGAGTCAGAGGTTCTCTTAGGGCTTGGAGATCCGTCCTTTATAATCCTGTCTCTCTCACTCAGACTGTCTACAACATATACAACAGCTGCAGGATTTGTCCTTATACATTCTCTTCACTTACAGTTTACAGTTTAGGCATTTAGCAGACGCTTTTAATCCAAAGCGACTTACACTAAGCAGGTAATACATCACTATAATAAGCAAGATAATATCTCAGTACATTAACAACAATATAACAAATGCATAGGAATAACAATCTAGAAAAAAAAAAACAATAACATAGGTAGACCACGCAACTAATCAGTAAAAAACTTCTAAAACCTAAAAATGCTATCTAGCTTCATGTATGGTCATTGAGGGAAGGGGAGTGTTACAGTAGTGCTATGGGTTTAGGTGGAGTCTGAAGAGGTGAGTCATCAGTCCACGGCGGAAGCTAGGGAGTGAGTCTGTAGTTCTAAGTGAGACAGGGAGTTTATTCCATAGTGTGGGGGCCAGGAGGGCAAATTGTCTAGGGTGAGTGGATTTTTGTCCTGGGGTTTTTAGCGAGGGTTCTGTCAGCATCCCTGTGTTGGCTGATCTGAGCGAACGGGTGGGGTTGTAGGGGTTGATCAGGTTTTGGAGGTATGGAGGAGCCGTACCTTTAGCTGCTTTGAAGGTCAGCATCAGTGTTTTGTATTCAGTGTAACTGGGAGCCAGTGGAGGGAGCGGAGAAGGGGGGAGACGTGTGAGAACTTTGGCTGGTTAATTGAAGACCAGTCATGCCACAGCATTTTGGATCAGTTGGAGAGGTTTAAGTGCACATGCCGGGAGAATGTGACACACAACACAAACCATTGGCTCGCAGTGCTGACAGTGGCAGTTTGTGCAGGAACCATTTAATGAGTGCATCAGTGTGGTGAACTTGACATATTGACTCATGTCTCTATTAACAACTCATTTGTAGCCGATCCCGCGGATACTCGTGAAATATTAAAAGGTATCTAGAGTGCCGATCCCGCGTATACACGGGCTATTTACTGTATATACGTACAGTAAAGCTGGCAATGGCTACGTAGCGTCCGTTGAAAAGTGCTGGCATGGGTGGACTCGCCGATTCATCATCATCGCGCATCCACGTGCACACAATAGTGATCCCATAACATGGAAGCCAACGGTCTTTCTCATCTTTATCATCCATTTTCTCCAAAAAAACACTGTTGATGCCAAGGATGGCATTGGATTCTCGCTAAAATAGCAAAAGTATAAAGGGATCCATCTTCCACCCCTGTTTACATTTGGACCAGAAGTACTTCCGGGTGAATCTCCGTCAAGTAGGAATTCGTTTAGTTAGCTCGATCTACTTCCGGCCTTCAAAATAAGAGACTGGCCACGGACGGAGCAGGCGGCCGGCACGCTGGACATTTAACCCTTTCATGTCTGGAGCAGCAAATGGGTTAACACTTTCTATGCTTCATGTCTAACTATTCATTTAGTGAATGTCTGTCCGTCCGGTGTCCACCGTCTGTCTGCATGCTGACATCACTGATACTACACAGTGTCGCCACCATGGTAACAGACGCATGTTGAAACAATGCCCAAATGGCAACACTCACTGACATCACTGACTGACATCACTACAGTGCCCACAGTGACGTCACAGATTGGCCTGGGCATAGAGTGCCAGCCAGACAGACTGATACAACGGGTATTGCACAACTGGACATCAATGGTGACTGTTCTGCCCAATACCATTTTGTTTCATAAATATGTTGGTAGCAACATATCAAAAGTCCTAAGACACAGTTTTGTGTGTGTTAGTTCAACTAATGAACAGTGTTTTCACCTTCTCTCACTCTAGCCATGACAACATAATTATTTAAAGCACTTTATTTTGGAGCGCCACACACTATTTAAGCACTTGTACAGAAACTTAACTCACAGTATCGGTATTTGGTATCGGCAAGTATTCAAATTAAGTACTCGTACTTGTACTTGGTCAGCAAAAAAGAAGTATCGGGACATCCCTAGTTTTAACCCATTTAGACTGGGAACGCATTATTACGCATTATTTTGTGCTTTAACTATTGAAAAATAGCTGATATACAAGCGCACAGCGCAGCACTCGAGCTTGTAGATCTATTTTTTAATGTTTCTATGTCAGTGGTTCTTAAACTTTTTCACGTGAAGGACCCCAAAATGATATGTATTTGGCCACGGACCCCCCATCTCAAAATATTTAGTTCCAGGGACCCCCCTAGAAGCAAAATTTGAGTTACAAACGCTTGCTTTAAAAAAATACATATATTCAAAGATTTGCACACATTTTCACGACTTTCACGACGTGGTTGCTGTGCGCTTGTATATCTGCTATTTTTCAATAGCTAAAGTATAAAATAATTAAGGCCCCTCCACCTTGGGCCCTAGTAACTCAGTCCCCAGTTAAAATATGATTATTTTGGGGGTCCCCAGTTACAATGTGATTATTTTGGGGGTCCCCAGTTACAATGTGATTATTTTGGAGGTCCCCAGTTAAAATGTGATTATTTTGTGGTTCGCAGCTTGAAAAGGTTGAGAACCACCGATGTAAACCACAGACCAAATCCTCTTCCAACTAAACAGCAGATGTGAGAGAATCATTCCATCATCCTATCTGGGTCAGATGTGGATGATATCAAAAATAGATCAAAGTACAGCCTTCTTTTAGGGTCAGGGCGGTTCAGCATGGGGGGGGGGGGGGGGGGGGCATTAGTAAAAACATGGGGGAGCTTATTAAACCCATTTAGGCCTGAACACATTATGACGCAATATTTTATGCTTTAAATATAAAAAAAATAGCAGATATACAAGCTCGCAGCGCGGCACTTTGTAGATCTGCTATTTTTGAAAAATCGTGAAAATTCGAATTTTGACCCGATTCTATAACTGTCTTTTGAATCCTTCTAAGGTTTTTGGAAAAAAACTATGTTTCTATGTCAGCAATCTGGCCAGCCATCGTCAAAGAAAAGGTCCTTTTCACTCAACTGCAGCTCAGTTAGTCTGTTCTTGAGAGACTACTATGTCAGTGGTTCTCAAACCTTTTCATGTGAAGGACCCCCAAAATGATATTTATTTGGCCACGGTCCCCCAATTCAAAATATCTCGTTCCAGGGACCCCCCAGAAGCAAAATTTTAGTTACAAACGTTCGCTTTTAAAATACATTATATTCAAAGATTTGCACACATTTTCACGACTTTTTCAAAAATAGCAGATCTACAAGCTCGCAGCGCGGCACTCGGTGCCGCGCTGTGAGCTTGTATATCTGCTATTTTTCACTGGTTAAAGCATTCAATAATCCTAGGCCTAAATGGGTTAAACACAAGTAATTCTGTTTGAAGATGTTCAGAACATTCTTGATAATGTACCAACCAATATGAATACATTAATAGGAGCACCAGCTAGGGTTAATGATGTGCTGATCATACAGTACATTTTAAATTAATTTGTGATCAAACATACAATTATCAAGCTTATCAGTTTTCGGTCTTTTATTTTATGTACGTATCCGTAAGTAATGTATGCACACTCACGCAAACACACGCACGCGCACACGCACGCACGCACGCACGCACGCACGCACGCACGCACGCACGCACGCACGCACGCACGCACGCACACAATTTGATTATGATTCACCAGGTGATGATTCCATTCTACGACGCACTGCGATGCATCGCACTTCCCTATATCACTGCACAACATGGCACATTTTCCATCATACATATTTAATTTACAATTACACAATTACGCGGTAAAAATAAAAATCTAAATATGTTTCGAAAAATACATTGTTTAAAAACAATCTGCCTTATGATGATGATGTCACTGGTAGACATGTTTTGGAACTGCACACAGCCCTCATAATAGAGTATTTATTATATATTTTATATATTTATATATTTTATGGTGAACATTAATGAGCACCAATCATATGAAGATAGGTTGAAGTCGTCCTTTAATTAAAGGACAGCTTTAGTTTTTGACAACAAGGGTTCATATTTTAGATTGTAATTAAAGAATATAAAAGATGAGTGTTAAAATTATTTCATTTACTTCTTTCAATTGTTTTAGAGATTCTTATTTCAGTGGTTGGGGGCATGCGTACAAGTGACTAAATATGTCATTTTACACAGAATAAGCCCATTCCCAAGATACAACGCAACCTTTCATGGTTGGATATGGCTAGAAGTGTTACTGTAAATAGCAATAAAGAAACTGCTGGCTTATTGTGTCTAAAAAGACATATTTAGCCACTTGTACGCATGCCCCCATGCGTACGCATGCCCCACATTTTAGCACGGTAAACGCGATAAAACAATAGAACGAAGCAAATACAAACATTTTAACACTCACTTTTTTCTAATTACAATCTAAAATATGAACCCTTGTAAAAAAACTAAAGTTGTCCTTTAAGTAAGTGCAGTCAGTTACTTTCCACCACACAGCGTATCCACCCTGCTCTGCCAGAGCATCAATCAGCCTATCAGTGAAGTCATTCTTAGGGAACTCATTTGCCTCAGTCAGGGGCGTCAATAGACCGTTTGTCAGCCTTCTGATTGGTCCCTGAGACTCTCTGACTGGCCAACCAGAAAAAATCATTCACTTTTTGCTATCGGGGGTGGAGCTGTGCAGTGGGAGAATGTTGCTTCAGTCTTTCAGCACGGTGCACACTGCGGAACACGGCGAGCGTGCAGTACGGCCCCGCGCGACCATAGCGATTTCGATCATTATAATGAATAAGCTTCAACAGACTAGTTCACATGAACAATATCAATGTGAGTTTTGATTGGGTACATATATTTTAAATGGCCAGAATTACGACAGCCAGCCTATTTTGCAGTGGATTTATAGGCTGGCTGACAGAATTCCTACCCAAGATGCACTGCGCTTTCTCTCTCTGTAACTCTCCTCCAATTTTTTCTGAGGGGCAAACCCCTGTTTTGCAATGTAACTACTGTACTGGTCTTCCCTTTTTATTAATATCAAGTAGATGTTTCTCTTTTGGTACTTTAAATAGCAATAATGAGGCTATGAACAATCTTTTCCCCCCACTCATTTCCAATGTAAAAACAATCTGCCATGGTGATTCTGTCCCACTGGGATTAAACAAATTAAAACATATATTTTCGGGGGAAACCCCCTTTTTTGCAATGTAACTACTGTACCTTTGTCTTCCCTTTTTATTAATATCACCTAGATGTTTTTCCTTTGGTACTTTAAATAGCAATAATGAGGCAATGAAAATACCCCCTCCCCCCATTCACTGCCACTATAAAAACAATCTGCCCTGGGTATTTTGTACTACAACAGAGCAGAATGGGGCGGGATTTGACAAACATTGTATTGGGTATGGCAGCGGTATGCAGCTACCATACCCTGGGTCCAGGTGGGAAAATAAAAGTTACTTTTAAATATAAATCCATGAATGTCTCTTTGTCTATCTGTGCTGCTTATTATGTTACAGTAAAATAACTACAAATGCAAAGTTTAACAAAATGGTCACTTTAACAAGGTATTATAAGTTTTATTCTCCACACTTGTATTCTCCCCATCTTGACAAAGTGCTACATTCCCAGGTTCCGCAGGTCAGCTGCACAGGTGCAATGCATTAATTGTTAATTGTGGCACGTTTACTAACATGCCAAGTTTAGCTGCACTTGAACAACCGTTCCAGGCTGCCATATCCAGCCCAAGAAACCGTAAAAACCCAGGGGAAAAAACGGACCCTGCGGGCGTGCGCATGAGGACTCCCAGCTTTGCCATACCCTAGCTTTTGCTGAGCTGACGCCACTGGCCTCGGTGTGGGCTCTGGTTGCTGAGTCACTGTTGAAGGATCAGGAGACATCGGCCTCGTTAGCACTTAATTAGTCTGCTGGATTAATTGGCCGTCTCGTCAGGCATACAGGCAGGCACCGCCCTCTAAATGTTGTGATAAGAACCGGGCCGGCGAGCAATTAAAGCCACCGCTTCGGGAGGAAGTGGCTGCGTCTGTGTGTTGCTTTAGATTTAAAACCACTTTAATTACTGGTGTAACAACATAACTGAAACTGAATACAAAAATATATATATATATTTGCAATGATCTACTACAGTGGTTCTCAACCTTTTCAGGCCGCGACCCCCACAATAATCACATTTTAACTGGGGACCACTGAGGAGTCGGACGCTACTGAGACGGAGATGACACCACCGAAATGTTTTATTGACCAAACCAGGACAGAGGCGCGCCGTCTCAGGTGAAGAAGAGCCCTGTAAGGCCCCACCGAGCGAGCAGTGCGAACGTTGCCTAAGCCGACGGCCCGACGCAGCAGTGTTACTGAGTTATGTGCCATTATGGACAGAATATTAAGACACCCTAGTTCGCATGGTCCAAGTTAAAAACAAGCAAAAAAGTCTGCCAGCTGTCTGGTTAGCTCACTCAGCAGCGATGGTTAGCAGGGAATCCAAAGGCCCGGGTTCGACTCCTGCCGAGGGAACGACCAGTAAATGATTCCTCTGAATGTGTGTTGGTGCATACGCATTGCAATGACGAGACTAAGGGTGATAACCAGTCTACCAGTCTCCTGGAAGCCAGCAGACAGAGCCTTAGCTAAAGGGTGATAACAGACCCATACTAAGGGATGACAATGGGGACATCGGCTGAGCTCAGGGACATAGTAGCTAAATGTGGCATTAAAAAATAGAGAGTGATGAAGCAGGGACCCCCACAACCTGTTCAGAGACTCCATTACTCCCGGTAGTTTCATCGTCTGACAGCACGATCATCAGTGTATTTTGGATTCATGTCAATTTGTGTTTTCAGATATTTAACCACTTGAACCGTCAATACTATGAGTACTTTTACCAGCTCTGGAATAACGTAATTACAATTAAATTAAGTTGAGTATAGCGACGACTAACGTCGGGATGTTCATGGTCAAATAATAACCTTATTGGCCAAACTACACAAAGAAGTAAGCTAATGTAGAGGCTATGCTAGCGCAGCAACAGTACAGTACATGTAGGCTACTGTAGATTCGTTCCCCCATTCAACACATGCAGTTACAAATAAACAGGAGACATCTCACTGAGATCTATATAAAATAACGGATTGCCGACGCATTTGCCGTTGATAATAGCGACTCGCGACGATATAGCCTATGTCCACTGTTTGTGTTGGTTAATGTTCTTGGTGCTTCGTGGCATCTCAACTGCAGGGCTGGGGAACACAATTCTGCCTAATCGTCCTCTTTATAAACAGATATATAAAACAAACAGGCTTTGCTTTTATATTTGATTTGCAGCCGTGACTGCATACTAAAATCTGTCTCAAGTTGTTGTGTTGAAAGACACAGCTCAGCCGTGAGACTTGTGTGTCTCTGACCAATCAGTATCAGCAGCGTGTATACGTCACTGATTTGGCCTCACTTAGCCCAGGCCGGACCACCTCAAGAGTGGAGCTGCTTTAGTACCCCGTTAAGTACCACTTTCACACCACTCTATCCAGTTCCTTGTAGTGGAAAACCTGACACAAGTGGGCGGTGTGGTGTGGAGTGGTGTGGAGTTGGGCCTGTGGAAAACCGGCTTTAAAAGGGTCAATTTGTTTCTTACTGATAGGGGTACTTTTGTGTAATGGAAAATGTAGATATTTGTATGTGGTGTGGTGTGGTGTGGTGTGGTGTGGTGTGTGTGGTGTGGTGTGGTGTGGTGTGGTGTGGTGTGGTGTGGTGTGTGTGAGGTGGTGTGGTGTGGTGTGGTGTGGTGTGGTGTGGTGTGGTGTGGTGTGGTGTGGTGTGGTGTGTGTGGTGTGCTGCGGTGCGGTGCGGTGCGGTGCGGTGCTAAAGCTGCAGTCGAAAAGGGGCTTATGTGTGCACGTGCGTGCGTGCGTGCGTGCGTGCGTGTGCGTGTGCACGCTGCTCTGAACACATGGCCACTGATATGAGCTGCAATTTCCTGCCTGAATGCTGGCCTGTACACATGTTGGCACTCTCTGTCACACACACACACACACACGCACGCACACACGCACGCACGCACGCACGCGCACACACGCGTAAAATAATCGTACAATAAAAAAAATTAAATCATATATATATATATTTCGACCTCCCTGCGCTGAGAGAATCCTTCCGTTTATATTGTTTTGTCTGAAGAGCCAACAAAGCTGTGTCATCTCCCTGTGGGGGACAACGGAACGCTACATAAATAACCCTACGCTTCCATAACCACGCAGTTATCTGTGTGAACGACGAACGAACAGCCGTTCTGTTAATATATCATTAAAACCCTGAGATGTTTCCTTAAATAATAAATCAATAAAACACGCTTTCCACTGCGGAGGAACCGCTTGAGAAGAAAAGGCTTTGGTTTGGAATGAGGAATAGTGATGTTGGCGTGCGTGCGTGCGTGCGTGCATGCGTGCGTATGCAGGGGTGTCGCACCAAATCCTGGGCCCTGGGTACAAGGATTCACTGCGGGCCCCCCATGAATGTTCTTCATAATCATAACCCATTTAGACTAGGAATGCATTATTTTGTGCTTTAACTATTGAAAAATAGCAGATCTACAAGCTCACAGCGAGCTTGTAGATCTGCTATTTTTTAAGAATCTTGAAAATGTGTGCAAGTCAAATCCTTCTAAGGTTTTTTGAATGTTTCTATGTCAGTGGTGCTCAAACCCTTTCACGTGAAGGACCCCCAAAATGATATGTATTTGGCCACGGACACCCATCTCAAAGTATTTAGTTCCAGGGACCCCCCCCCCCCCCCCCCCCCCTCCCCCCAGAAACAAAATTTGAGTTACAAATGTTCATATGTTCAAAAATACATATAGTTTGCACACATTTTGACGACTTTTCAAAAATAGCAGATCAAATATCTGCTATTTTTCAATAGCTAAAGGATAAAATAATTCCAGGCCCCTCCACCTTGTAGTCTAGTAGCCAGCCCATAGAGCCCCATTGTAGACCCGGACATTTTGAGTACCCTCAAGTTTTATGTTAGAAATGTTGAGTATGGGTCCCCAGCATATAAAAACCACCGGATGCTAACTTGTATATGTTGAGCAATTTTCATAATCAGCCACTAAAGTTGGTGTCCCATTAACTTTACATTACAGGAAAAATAAGCAAAAAATTAATCTGCTTTAAGTAGCATATGAGGGGTCTAACTAGGGGTATTTCATGATTCTGAATCCATTGCAAGCATCCGTTTTGCACGAAAATCATTCCTTGGCGAAAAATCGGCCTTGGTTTAGTGATGAAAAGTGCCGAATCATCACTTTTCACATGTTTCTGGGGTCCGTTTAAGCCCAAGGAATGTTTTTCATGCAAAACGGATGCTTGCAATGGATTCAGAATCATGAAATACCCCTAGTTAGACCCCTCATATGCTACTTAAAGCAGATTAATTTTTTGCTTATTTTTCCTGTAATGTAAAGTTAATGGGACACCAACTTTAGCGGCTGATTATGAAAATTGCTCAACATATACAAGTTAGCATCCGGTGGTTTTTACATGCTGGGGACCCATACTCAACATTTCTAACATAAAACTTTAGGGTACTCAAAATGTCTTGGTTCACATTCTGGCTATACTAGACTATTGGGCCCTAGAGTAACTCAGTCCCACTTTCCCCCCCTTGTGACGCCCCTATGCGAGTGTGCAGTGGAAGTGAGAATGCAGGCTTCATTCTCAGGGGACAGTAATGCTGCTGCTATATAAAGACTGTTGGCTCCTATAGTCTTTAGCAGTGGTTCTGAACCTGTGGGTTGGAGCCCAGGGGGGGTCCGCAAATTATTTTGGGGGGTCCCCAGATGATTAGCTTAATGATATACAAGCTCACACAGCACCGAGTGCCGCGCTGTGAGCGTGCATATCTGATATTTTTGAAAAGTCGTGAAAATGTTTGCAAATCTTTGAATATGTGTATTTTTTTAAGTGAACATTTGTAACTCAAATTTTGCTTCTGGGGTGGTCTCTGGAACTAAATATTTTGAGATGGGGGTCTGTGGCCAAATAGATATAATTTTGGGGGTCCTTCACATGAAAAGGTATCACTGACATAAAAACAGAGGTTTTTCAAAAAACCTTAGAAGGAATTGAAATATTCAAAGACTTGCACAAATTTTCACGATTTTTCAAAAATAACAGATATACAAGCGGCACTCAGTGCCACGCTGTGAGCTTGTATATCTGCTAATAGTTAAAGCACAAATGCGTAACGATGCGTTCCCAGTCTAAATGTGTTAAACCCCCTTCTGCCCCTATGAAGAACATTCATGGGGGGCCCGCAGTGAATCCTTGCACCCAGGTGTGACACTGCTCTCAGCTGCTCCATAATAATTAATCTCATTATTATGAAGTGCATAATAATTAATCTCATTATTATGAAGTGCATAATAATTAATCTCATTATTATGAAGTGCATAATAATTAATCTCATTATTATGAAGTGCATAATAATTAATCTCATTATTATGAAGTGCATAATAATTAATCTCATTATTATGAAGTGCATAATAATTACAGTCACTCCTTAACAGCGGGCGTTCTCTCTCTCTCTCTCTCTCTCTCTCTCTCTCTCTCTCTCTCTCCAACGCTCCAACAATGCATATGTTTTAAAATGCATGCATAATAATGATGATGAGGAGTCTCTTCTGTATGCGTTTGCCCCACAGCGAGATGTGAGTAAAACTTTTAAAAGCGTTGGGACTCATAAGGCGGCCGGCCCTGACGGTATAGCCTCACGTGTCCTTAAAGGAAAATTCCAGAATAAAACATATTAATCCTTAATCAGCCTTTTATCACGTCTGTACATACCTGGTATGATGGATTTTTATCATAGTCCTTCCAGTTTTTACTTCTCCTGGACTCCTCAGATCTCTCTCCCACAGCCAAAACGGCGGTCAATTGTGGTTCTCCCAAAGCGCTAATTTTCACCGCTGCAAAGTTACTTTTTTCTTCATAAATCTGCTATTTATAGTTCATTGAGAGCCAGTAATCCACTGTTTTATCGCGGGTTGAGGGAAATGGCCGTTGTTGACATGATCCCAATAGTACTCACAGAAGAAGAATGAAGTCTCGCGTCTCGCGTGATTACCGCGTTTCCTTTAGCTTTTTCTTTAGCGCAAAAGAAAGCTTTCTCCTGGAGTTATTACAGCCAGTATGTACACAACAAGGCATCGTGGTATATATATATAAAATAAGAAAGCAGAAGAATATAATCTAGTTAGTCTATTGATCGCTAGAATCTAGTAATATGACTGAGAAGGATTCATAACAAAGCATTTTAACGGACTTCCTGTAGTCATATTACCTTTATTTATTTTATTTTTTCCTCAATACATTTCTTCGATTTTATTTATTATTTATTTATGGAATTACTTATAAAATAACTTTGACGTGTATTATTATTTGTAAACAATGTAGGCTACAATATAATCACAAAATAATCGTATTTTCCTCAAGACATTCTGCAATGCCTCACCAAATAAACGTTAGGTAAAAAGTACCTCATGAAAGACACGTTTCTGTGGTCATGAAGTAATTGACTGCTGCCTCAGTCCCTTGTTGTATAGTCTGTTCACCCATGATTGTGTTGCCAGATGTGGTAATAATTCTATTCTCAAGTTTGCGGATGACACCACGGTTATAGGACTAATATCCAACGATGATGAGAGGGCCTATAGGAGGGAAATTGAAGAGCTAACCCTATGGTGCCAGAATAACAATCTCTCTCTAAATGTCAGTAAAACAAAAGAGATCATCGTTGACTTTAGGCAGTCTAAAGTCAATCACAGTCCCCTAACCATAAATGGCTCACCTGTAGACATAGTGGACAGTTTCAAATTCCTGGGTGTTTACATAACAAACTCACTCACATGGTCTCTAAACAGCAAAGGTATCCTTAAGAAAGCGCAGCAGCGACTGTACTTTCTGAGGCGCCTCAGGAGATTTGGCCTGAGCACCAAGGCTCTTGTAAATTTCTATCGCTGTACCATAGAAAGTGTTTTGACAGGATGCATCACAGTGTGGTTTGGTAACGTGACTGTTCAAGACAGTAAACAGTTACAGAGGATTGTGAAGAAAGCTGCCAAAATCATTGGCACAGAATTACCACAGCTACACACAATCTATAACACACGCTGTAAGAAAAAGACAGAGAACATCTTAAAGGACAGCAGTCATCCCGCCCATTCCCTGTTCTATCTCCTCCCATCCAAAAAACGTTACCAGAGCATCTCATCGCACACCACTCGTTTCAGTAATAGTTTTTATGCTCAAGCAATCAGGTTGCTTAACGAAGAGATGAAAGCGAGACGTAGGTAGTCATGTGCACTGTACGCAGTTTTTAAACTGTACACTGTTACACTGTATGGTTTTTGTTGTTTTTGGGTTGTCTGGGGTGACTTGTTGTTATTCTTGTTGTTTTGGGTTGTTGTTTCTGTGTGTAATAAGGCTGAGAGTGCTCCTGGCACAAGTATTTCATTGTATGTCTGTACCTGTATGGATATGCGTGTGACAATAAACCTGAACCTGAACCACAGCCCCCAAATTCCATGGATTTGATGCAAGCACGCACGCATGTGGCACGCACACACACACACACACGCACACACGCACGCACGCACGCACGCACGCACGCACGCGCGCACACACACACACACACACACACACACACACACACACACACACACACACACACACACACACACACACACACACACACACACACACGCAGATGAATGTTGCCAGACAGCCGACGATGGCAGTCAGAAAGCTTGTATCTCCGTATTTAAACTTGTGTTTTTCGTGAATCTTTGCTAGAGTAATGTGGGGTCATTCCAGAATGGGTTAAAGTAATGTGGGGTCATTCCAGAATGGGTTAAAGTAATGTGGGGTCATTCCAGAATGGGTTAAAGTAATGTGGGGTCATTCCAGAATGGGTTAAAGTAATGTGGGGTCATTCCAGAATGGGTTAAAGTAATGTGGGGTCATTCCAGAATGGGTTAAAGTAATGTGGGGTCATTCCAGAATGGGTTAAAGTAATGTGGGGTCATTCCAGAATGGGAGGACATTTGGGCTTCCAATACTTTGGAAAAAAATACTTCTCAGAGTTACTGCAGGGGGGGGGGGGGGGGGGGGGCGCCAAATCCTTGTGTGTTTTAAATGAACAACTTGAACCCTCGCATCCCTATCTGAGGAGAACTTTAGCCAAAAATAGTAGATCTACAATCTCTCAACGCCTCGCAGCTGAGAGCTTGTACATCGGCTATTTTCGGCAAATAGGTTTGGTGTAGAGGTAAAAAAGAGCAGACACAAGTACAGTGTGAAAGGTGAAGTTAACTAAAAACACGAATCCAATAGACTGATGTAGAGGGGGTCCCTGCTTCATCTTACACTCAGCTAAGGGGTCCCTGGCCTGAAAACGTTGAAGACCCCTGGTCTAACACTTCATGGTCACCATTTGGTTGGTGGACATACGAGGTTTCCACAGAACAATGTCTTTCTCCAGGGTGTTGAAGGTCAGCAGCGCTACGACTGCTAGCCTGCTTCCTGAATCACATTACCATGGAAATGAAGCCGGTCCAGAACGTACTTCAAACAGCGCTGGGATAAAACAGACTGGAAACCCATGGAAACTAAACACCAGTCCTTTGTGGTGAGCGTTGGACGAGGATTCCACGTTCCAACGACCTGGTTGTCTTCTCAAGGATGGTGGAGGACAGTAACTGGAACCAGTAGTTTATTTAAAGGAAAAATAGGTAACTTCAACACTTTTAAAAAATATATATATGTGTAGCGGAGAGAGTCGCAGCCCCAGCCTGAAGCCTCAAAAGTCTAGTATCTGCCCTCGTTCCATAGGGATGTGCCTTTGGAGTAATGGTTAAGATATTGGACTTTCACGCGGGAGACCCGGGTTCGAAGCCGGGTGGGGAGGTTCGGATCACCTCCGTTACATTGGTGCCGTGACCCGGATCCGGGCTTCCCCGTAGGAGGAGGTCAAAGGGGGGTGAGTGTGGCGGAGAGAGTCACAGCCCCAGCCTAAAGCCTAAAAAAATCTATTATCTGCCCTCGTTCCATAGGGATATCCCTTTGGAGTAATGGTTAAGATATTGGACTTTCACGAGGGAGACCCAGGTTCGAAGCCGGGTGGGGAGGTTCGGATCACCTCCGTTAAGGCTCTTTTCCACCGGCAGCGATAACGATGACGATAACGATTTTAAAAAGTGGGTTTTCAATTGAAGTGGATCGGCAGCATCCACCCAACACCGATACAGACAACGATAGCCGACAACTACATCGTTAGGATCAACAACGATGTGGTTAAGATCACAGTGATATGGAACTGGGTCTCTGACAAACAGCTCGAGGTGCGCTCTGCGCGAGCAGCTGTTATTAACTGGCACCTCTTCACATTGATGTCCGATAACTTTATCGGACATCAATGTGAAGGCATAATTATCGCTGTGATATTTTATGGCTATCATCATCGTTATCGCTGCCGGTGGAAAAGGGCCTTTACATATGTATACATTTTAGCAGTCATTTCCCTTCATCAGTGACTATAGTATTGTGCTGGGGGGTTTCCTTGCAGAAAGACACATCCCCCTGGCTGTATTTCTGTTCTGTTCCACTCTTTATGTTGACATTAAATGTCAACAGAAACAGTGGAGGGAAGTTTCTGTCAGGGGGAGCTCAGCCAGAGCTCTTAATTGCTCCCTTTGAACTTCAAAGGGGTTGTGCACTGAGGTAATCGATTGGGCCATAAACGTGTCAAGTCCTCGTTAGTGATCTCTCTAATCAATGAAAGCATCAAAGACAACTACCTATTTGATGCCTCTCATAGAGGGGAGGGGGAGGGGAGGACGTTTTTTTGTACACACAAGCTTGTCTATTTTTCCTTTAACTATCATTCTGAAATGCTTTTCCTCGGAGCAAGTCAATTTCTTTCAACAATGTATTCATCTAGTCATCTCATATACTTTGAGACTCAAAGTATAGCCTATTTGTAACTATACAATATTAGCTTGTGAAAGCTACGTTTCTGTCCGCGATTTGCTTACGGTGACATTATTGTATACATGCATTGCATACGCGATTAATCACAGATGAGTCATCATTTTCTTTTAGTTTTTCGGTTTAGGCCTTTTTATTTTAGTTTAGGCCTTTTTATATGTCTATTAGAGTAAAGTTAACTTTAGTCAGGAACACTCAAGTTAAAGTTTAAGCATTTATTACATCAATGGAATACAGTTAATCCTGGAGCTTGCAGGGATCCGCGTTGTGAGCTTGTAGATCGGCTATTTTCAGCACGCAACACCTGAGAGCAGCAACCAAACATAAAATTACTCTCTTCAGCACCAGTCCCTCCCTAACGTTTTAATCTAGTTTGTATTTTGTTGATGAAATTGTCAATATATTTAGTCTTAGTTTCAGTCATCACAGCTTAGTTTTTATTTAGTTTTCGTCAGTGAAAAAAACGCAGTCGACAAAAAAATTTCGTCATAGTTTTAGTCGACAAAATCAACACTGCGCTGAAGCTACATTCCATAGACATGTACAAAACAGAAACGATTACAAAACTATGGCGCCACATCTTTAAAGGGATATTCCACTTTCAACAGGGAAACAGCTTATGGGCTTCTCTCCACACACACATCCGTTGAACTTCAAACTTCATTCTAACCATGATAGATTCATTAAAAACACTAATTATTTTTTCCAGTGACTCATAATTCCCTCCTAATATGTGAGCAGGCCGTGTTTTTTCCATAACTTTTTTCATTTATTTTTACTAATTATTTGGGAAAATGGAAGAAATATAATACAAAAAATTATGATTAAAAATAAATGAAAAAGGTTATTGAAAAAACACGGCCTGCTCACATATTAGGAGGGTAGTATGAGTCACCAGAAAAAAACAATAATGGGTGTTTTTAATGAATCTTATCATGGTTAAAATGAAGTTTGAAGTTACAATGGGTGTGTGTGTGGGGAGATGCCCTGGGCCTGGAGGGCCTGGTAACATTTACATCAAATATCTAAATATTGAATCAAGCAAATTAAAAACTGTTCAGGGTGTTCATAAAAGCCTGATTAGACGATAAAATGACCAAAAGTTTTTTTGAAAGTAGAATATCCCTTTAAGTACATTGATGCCAATGCTTGTACTTCTTCCACCTCGGTTCAAGGACAGCGAGCTGAAATCCCCGTCAAGCCGAGCCTGTTCTTTTTTTAATGAGAAGAACAAACTGCTGAGCTCAGCAGGAAGACAAAGACTGTACGCCGTAAGAAAGCAAGAGGTTACATGGGAATGGTTATGTGGGCTCTAATTAAACCAGTGAACCTGCATGAATGTCAAGTTTATGAGACCCTCTCCTTCCGCCTCTCTGCTTCTAAATCACTGGCCTTCTGTCCTTCTCTATGCTAATCGGGGAGAAGAGAATCAAACATCTGCTCATTGCTTCCTTTCCTGCCTGACGGGCGACCGCCAAAGCCATTCTGAAACGACTAGTTCCATTCCTTGATTCTGATTGGCTGGTTGCCGTGGTATCTGAGACTATAACCACCACCTTGAATCAGTTTATATCAAAGCCAGGTGCGTTATTTCTTTCCACTGTGCCGTGAGGCTGAACTAGAGAAGCGAGCGTTTGATTTTCTCTCAAATCCTGCCGTGCGGGTGCTTCTAAGCACCGCCCGCATGCATAGGACAGTGACTGAATGGCTCCGGGCGGGGCTTGTAAAGGCGAAAAGCGCATCTATTCTCCAGGCACTACTCGGCTGTTAGTTTAGGTTGCTATGCTAGCGTTTTTGATGTGATGTTCACCCACACAGCCAGTATTGTATTTATCATTTTAAAAATGATTTAATATAGTGAAAACAGCCGATCTACTCGGCCGATCTACTCGGTGTGAGGCGTTGTGTGCTTGTAGATCTGCTGTTTTCACTACTGTTGTGAGACAACCTTGTATGATGAAGCAGGGCTTTACTTTGCGAAGAAACATACAAATTTGAAACTTGGAGATACAAGGTTTCTTCCCGACAGTGACGATATTTACACCCCCGTATTATGTTGGTGTGCCCATGGATTCTTGGGACATGAAAAGTGTGAGAAAGGTATCTGCAATGAAGCAGACAGCCCGCAACACTCCAAGTTAGATGAAGGCTTTTAGGTGCAAGGCTCAAAGAAGCATAATGAGAAAGAAGTAGTCGCCAGCACTCAAGGAATCTCCTTTTTACATGATTTTATTTACCTCAATTGACAGAGTCAACGGACGCGTTTCGACCCTTCGGTCTTCTTCAGCGTTGTATCTATCTGTTACAACTCTGAAGAAGACCGAAGGGTCGAAACGTGTCCATTGACTTCACTCTGTCCATTGAGGTAAATAAAATCATGTAAAAAGGAGATTCCTTGAGTGCTGGCGACTACTTCTTTCTCACATGAAAAGTGTGCCCATGCAGAAAAGAGGTTGAAAAAAAACTGCTCTAAATTATAGAAGAAAATAAAAATACAAAAAGACAAAGCCCCCAAAAATAGGAGCGCCGGGTTGAAATGCTCAAACAAAGTCACGCAAACAGAGAATTCTCCTGGGTGGAAACAGAGCTGCTGTTTCACACAGACCTGCAGTGTAGCTCAGGGACTGGCAGTTCTCAAATGTTTAACTCACATCTCTCACATCTAGTACTAGTACTCACATGTTTAACCCGAGTAGAAGTTGCAATACTGCAACGTAGAAATACTCTGTTACAAGTTAATGTCCGGAATTCAAAATGTATGTTAAAGTACAAAGGTATTGGCATCAAAATGTACTTAACACACTTGGTGCCATGATTAAAATCGACTAATGTCTTCAATTTCTACGATTTTCTTTCTAATGTGCACGATGGTGCACGGATAATGCACGGATCATGCACCACACGTGTGCACGCTATTCACTGGAAAATCGTGATCTTTCGAACGACCATCATTTTGACTAGAGGGTTAGCGACTCACTCCACGGAGGTTAGGGTTAGGGTGAGGGTTAGAGTCGGGTGTCGAAAATATGACATGTAGTAACAGCGACACCCTCCCCTATTCACAGCTTTCAAACAAAACAATCTGCTTTGAAATCCGTTCAGGCATTCATGACATGAGATAGCAGCCATCATGTTTTCTTCAAATGTAAACAAACATGGCTGCCATGTTTGAAAGATAATTCTGAACATGCATTTCGCTATCGCGATCATGCCGAAACCAGAAGTAGGAAGTGCAAAAAATCTACAAAGTAGGCCTAACTAGTAACTAAAGTTTTCAAATAAATGTAGTGGAGTAAAAGTACAATATTTGTCTCTGAGATGTACAGTAGTGGAGTAGAATTGAAATGACTGAAAATATTCCAGTTATGTAAAATAAAGTACCTCAAAGTTGTATTTAGCTACTTTACAACCCTAGTGTGTAATTAACTGAAGTTGAGTAAATGTACGTTTCATCACAGGGGACTGGTAGGCGCCTGGCTTGTCTTTCCCTGCCAGTGTAGGGTTGGTTTTGAAGTGTGTAAACAAACTCAGCTCAGGTCCACAGAGCAGATCAAAGAAAAAAAAGAACAGACGAACCTGAAAAACAGTGGCGTCAGTTCAGCAAAACCTAGGGTATGGCAGAGATGAGTCCTCATGGAAAATAGGCATTTCCGGTACATTTTGGATAACACGGTTCTATTGTGAAAAAAGCAGATCTACATGCTCACAACGCCTCGCGCTGCGAGGCGTTGTGAGCATGTAGATCGGCTTTTTTCACAATGTCTAAAAAGGCTTTTGTCAGTTTTTTACACAGGTTTCTACGGTTTCTTGGGCTGGATATGGCAGCCTGGAATGTTTTTTCAAGTGCAGCTAAACGTAGAATTAACTTAGCACTATTAACAATAATGCATTGCACCTGTGCAGCTGACCTGCGGAACCTGGTAATATACCATTTTGTCAAGCTGGGGAGAATACAAGTGTGGACAATATAATTATTGTTAAAGTGACCATTATGTAAAATTTTGTATTTGTAGTTATTTTACTGTAATTTAACAACATAATAACCAGCGCAGATAGACAAAGAGACATTCATGGATTTATATTTAAAAGTAGCTTTTATTTTCCCCCCTGGACCCAGGGTATGGCAGCTGCCATACCCAATTGACGCCCCTGTAGAAGAAGGGAAAGGTTCATTTGCCTTCGCGGAAGAATCGATACGCCAACGGAGAGTTCATCTGAAGAGAGGGTCGAGTAGGAGGGAAACAAATAGTCTGCCCACGTACAGGGGTGTCACCCCCAGTTCTGGGCCCTGGGTACAAGGATTCAGTGCGCCCCCCCCCCCCCCCCCCCCCCCTTTAACCAGTGAAAAATAGCAGATATACAAGTTCACAGCGCGGCACTGAGTGCAGCGCTGTGAACTTGTAGATCTGCTATTTTTTGTCAGTGGTGCTCAAACTTTTTCATTCGAAGGACCCCCAAAATGATATGTATTTGGCCACGGACCCCCATCTCAAAATATTTAGTTCCAGGGATCCCCCAGAAGCAAAATTTGAGCTACAAATGTTCACTTAAAAAAATACATATATTCAAAGATTTACACACATTCTCATGACTTTTCAAAAAAATAGCAGATCTACAAGCTTGCAGCGCGGCACTCGGTGCCGCGCTGTGAGCTTGTATATCTGCTATTTTTCCAATAGCTAAAGTATAAAATAATGAAGGCCCCTCCACCTTGGGCCCTGGTAACTCAGTCCCACATTTCCCCCCCTTGTGACGCCCCTGCCTGAAGAGAGGCAGAGCAGGAGGAAACAAAGAGTCTACCCACGTACGCAAGCTGTATTAGGAACTGAGAGCATTTACTCTGAAGTTGTATTGAGGTACAAACGCACCCTATATAGCACCTTTTAGAGGTGAACATTGGCACTACTCTCACCATCCAATTCACCAGGTAACGATTCCATTCCATTCTTCTACCATGCAATAATTGCGATGCATCACACCTTTCTGTATTACTGCACAACATGGCATATTTACTGCACAACATGGCATGATATCAATACTAATATATATATATATATATATATATATATATATATATATATTTATATATATATACACATACACATTTTGTACAGTAGAAGACCTGGACCCATGAAGTGAACGGGAGTGACGCGACTCTGAATACAGGATACAACAGTACGTCCTCCCGGTGGGGGCTCCTCACTGGCAGGTGAGTCAGTAGGATACAACGGTACGTCCTCCTGGTGGGGGCTCCTCACTGGCAGGTGAGCCAGTAGGATACAACGGTACGTCCTCCCGGTGGGGGCTCCTCACTGGCAGGTGAGCCAGTAGGATACAACGGTACGTCCTCCCGGTGGGGGCTCCTCACTGGCAGGTGAGCCAGCAGGATACAACGGTACGTCCTCCCGGTGGGGGCTCCTCACTGACAGGTGAGCCAGCAGGATACAACGGTACGTCCTCCCGGTGGGGGCTCCTCACTGACAGGTGAGTCAGTAGGATACAACAGTACGTCCTCCCGGTGGGGGCTCCTCACTGGCAGGTGAGTCAGTAGGATACGACAGTACGTCCTCCCGGTGGGGGCTCCTCACTGGCAGGTGAGTCAGTAGGATACGACAGTACGTCCTCCCGGTGGGGGCTCCTCACTGGCAGGTGAGTCAGTAGGATACGACAGTACGTCCTCCCGGTGGGGGCTCCTCACTGGCAGGTGAGTCAGTGGGATACGACAGTACGTCCTCCCGGTGGGGGCTCCTCACTGGCAGGTGAGTCAGTAGGATACGACAGTACGTCCTCCCGGTGGGGGCTCCTCACTGGCAGGTGAGTCAGTAGGATACGACAGTACGTCCTCCCGGTGGGGGCTCCTCACTGGCAGGTGAGTCAGTAGGATACAACAGTACGTCCTCCCGGTGAGGGCTCCTCACTGGCAGGTGAGCCAGTAGGATACAACAGTACAGTCCTCCCGGTGGGGGCTCCTCACTGGCAGGTGAGTCAGTAGGATACAACAGTACGTCCTCCCGGTGGGGGCTCCTCACTGGCAGGTGAGTCAGTAGGATACAACAGTACGTCCTCCCGGTGGGGGCTCCTCACTGGCAGGTGAGCCAGTAGGATACAACAGTACGTCCTCCCGGTGGGGGCTCCTCTCTGGCAGGTGAGCCAGTAGGATACAACAGTACGTCCTCCTGGTGGGGGCTCCTCACTGGCAGGTGAGTCTGTAGGATACTACAGTACGTCCTCCTGTGCGTCCTCCCGGTGGGGGCTGAGCCAGTAGGAATACAACAGTACGTCCTCCCGGTGGGGGCTGAGCCAGTAGGAATACAACAGTATGTCCTCCCGGTGGGGGCTCCTCACTGGCAGGTGAGCCAGTAGGATAAAACAGTACGTCCTCCCGGTGAGGGCTCCTCACTGGCAGGTGAGTCAGTAGGATACAACAGTACGTCCTCCCGGTGGGGGCTCCTCACTGGCAGGTGAGTCAGTAGGATACAATAGTACGTCCTCCCGGTGGGGGCTCCTCACTGGCAGGTGTCAGTAGGATACAACAGTACGTCCTCCCGGTGGGGGCTCCTCACTGGCAGGTGAGTCAGTAGGATACAACAGTACGTCCTCCCGGTGGGGGCTCCTCACTGGCAGGTGAGTCAGTAGGACACAACAGTACGTCCTCCCGGTGGGGGCTCCTCACTGGCAGGTGAGTCAGTAGGACACAACAGTACGTCCTCCCGGTGGGGGCTCCTCACTGGCAGGTGAGCCAGTAGGATACAACAGTACGTCCTCCCGGTGGAGGCTCCTCACTAACAGGTGAGTCAGTAGGATACAACAGTACGTCCTCCCAGTGGGGGCTCCTCACTGGCAGGTGAGCCGGTAGGATGCGACAGACGTGACAACACACCAACAGAATCGTGCGTGGGGGAGGAATCAGTTGGCTTTACGACCAAATAGGGGAGAAAGAAATGGTAAAAAAAAGTAACAAAAACAATTACGTAAAGAACACAGCAAGGTTGAGAGGGAGTGTATTAAGACCCAGAGAGAGATGGATGAGGAGCTAGCGTAGCGTAGCGGCGCTAGAGGCTCTTGCTAACCAACGCATTTGTCCTGGACGAGAAATGCTTTGTCTTCAATGTCAAGAGCTGAGGGGAGAGAGAGAGAGAGAGAGAGAGAGAGAGAGAGAGAGAGAGAGAGAGAGAGAGAGAGAGAGAGAGAGAGAGAGAGAGAGAGAGAGAGAGCCACGCTGTGAGTGTGTGTGCGTGTGCGTGTGTGTGTGTGTCAGGGCTGGATTAACCATAGGGCCGGTGGGGCCGGGGCCAGGGGCCCTTGGCTCTCATGGGCACTTGGTAGGGGTGTAACGATACATTTTAATAGCGATTCGATACAAATATCACGATACATGGTTGACGATACGATACATGGACGATATTGGTTCATTCATGGCGATACGATACGATTCGATTCAATGATTTAAAATCGATATAGTAACTATTTAGCAAAGAAATGAAATCTGTGTGAAAGGTGTGGCCTCGGGGAGGCCTCAAAAAATATAATAATAATAATAATAATGATGACATTTTAAAGTATTGCAATCCAAATAAAGTGATATTTGTGTTTAGTTACTGTACATTTTGTTTTATTATGGTAATAACATTGAGAGCTTCTGCTCTGCTGGCCGCACTGCATGTAGCTGCTCTGAAAGCTTAGTGCAGTCTAAAGTCCGCCCACTCTATGTATCCGGTACTTTCCACACACATAGGCTACACACATGCATTTTTTGCACGCGCACGAGGGCCTCTTTATTTCCCCTTGCCAGGGGGCCTCGTGTCATATAAATCCGGTCCTGAGTGTGTGTGCGCGTGTGGTTGTGTGAGAACATTATAAATGAATGTCCTGTTCAGTGTTTTTACTATCAGTACTTCATGCTTACAACCATCACTCACGTCACTCTCTTCTCCCTCTCTACATGCCTGCCTGACACGTCTCTCCCTGGTGTTTGTGTTTAGACGCGTCGTCATGCTAATTCCTCCTGGTGTTTGTGTTTAGACGCGTCGTCATGCTAATTCCTCCTGGTGTTTGTGTTTAGACGCGTCGTCATGCTAATTCCTCCTGGTGTTTGTGTTTAGACGCGTCGTCATGCTAACTCCTGGTGTTTGTGTTTAGACGCGTCGTCATGCTAACTCCTCTTCCTTTACGAGGAGGTCAGGACTAAAAGACGGTGAAATAACTCAAAGGAAGTGAGCCGTTATGGCGATGGACGGGCTGTCAAGGGGGCGGGAGTATCTCAGCTCCTTATTCTGATCAAATCTCCTGCAAATGCATTTTCTCTTTCCCTGATTTGCCTTTCTAATTTTCACGAAGAATGTAAATGAAAACAGTACACATTGATCTTTTCCTTTCTCTGATTACAATCTAAAATATGAGCCCTTGTTGTAAAAAGTCATCCTGGCTCCTACACTGAATCCAACCAGGTATGAAATTACGAAATTAACAAAATGAACCAGGAGTTGTGTAAAGTAGACACCTGGTTCAAAGGAAACAAATTATCCTTGAATGCAAAGAAAAGTTCATATATGATGTTCAGGCCTCTTAGTTAATCACCCAGTTAAGAGTGGTCCTAACCTTAATAATATCCAGATTGACAATAATATATTAGAAAGGGTCACTGTAACAAAGCTTCTTGGAGTACTTATAGATGAAAACCTTACTTGGAAAGATCATATAGCACTTTTATCTAATAAGATTGAAAAGATAAGAATATTGGAGTCATCCGAAGAATATGCCACCTGGTGGCAAGAACGATCCTCATTAATTTATACTATACAATGATATATCCTTATATTTCATACTGTAACATGGTTTGGGCAAGTAATTTTAAAACCAATCTCAATTGTATTTTTTTGCTTCAAAAACAGATTAGTTCAACTCCCTTGTTTCAGTCTCTCAGAATTCTTCCCATTTTTGCTTTAAACAACTTTCAAATATACATTTTTGTATTTCAATCAACTCATAAACTACTTCCAGACAGTTTTCAAAATTTATTTAAGTTTAATAATGAAATTCATAATTATTTTACCAGATCAGCTGATGATCTGCATTCTAATTTCTTTAGGACAACAACCGCTCAGTTCTCCATAAAATATAGAGGACCTCATTTTTGGAATTGCTTGCCACATCAAATAAGAGACAAGCCTGAGCTCTTTCAACAGACACCTAATGATGTTTTTGTTAGAAAACATACATAGCTAGCCATTCGTGGGTTAGTTATGGATATGGTTGTTTGCATGTGATACTGGTATGTTGTGTGTGGGTTTATATTCAGTGTACGGGTATGAGTATGTATTTCTAATTATCCATTTCTTATATTAACTATTTGTTATGGATAATTTCTGCCTTCACGGATGGTCACTATATACATACTGAAAAATGAATACTTACAGTATTTCATAATTGTATTATCAGTAATAACTATTCCTCATATTCTTGTAAAGATGATTCTAACCCTTTTTTTGGCCTTTCCGGCACATATATATATATTTTTTTTTCTTGTTTAATTCTTTATAATGTATTGTTTTGTCTTTTTCTATTTTTGTTTATTCATATGTTTTAAAATGTGCAAATAAACTAAACTAAACTAAACTAAACTAAACTAAACTAAACTAAACTAAACTAAACTAAACTAAATTTAATTAAATTAAGCGCTGAGTTGTCCACGTTTCCCAATGGCCAGCACGTCCCTGGTTGACCGTAAAGGACTGAGAAGAGAGGAGAGGAGAAGGGCAGGCCGGAGCCTCTGCAACGCAGATCTGTTTTATCCCCTCGGGAAGCGTGGACTTTCCTTGAAGGGGAAGTGGAGAGAGAATATCTCCTTGTTACCTCGTCGATCCTTATCTGGACCGCAGAGAGAAGTAGGCTAAAAGGAGCGCCGACCCACACAAACGCAACACACGCACACACATGCACGCACACACACACACACACACATGCACGCACACGCGCACGCACACACACAGGGACGTGCAGAGAATGTTAGAGAGGCAGGGGCTGACATGTCTAAAAGGGCCTTTTGGTGGAAATATCGAAAATAGCAGACCTCAGAGGTCGGCTATTTTCGGTACTTGATACCACACTGAACTAAGCGTAATCAAGTGAATACTGGAGATGTGGCGTAACGGCATGGATTTCTACACAGAGAGGGCAATTCTTTCCACATAAGATGCTGCATTCAAGTTCAGGAGAGTTTGGACAAGGCAATTCTCTTGAATGCTGCCTTCAGGTGTGGCATGGAAAGAGGACATTTGCATTTCTTTCACCATACTGGTAAAACTGCAATCATGGTCTGGAGAGGGCACTTTTTACAGGGAGCGATATCGCTATGTCGATATCGCGACAAAAAAATTATTCAACGTCCCATTAGTTTGACGCTGGTGAATGCTAACCTGGTGAAATGCTAACCTGCCGACGCAGGTGAATGCTAACCTTGGTGAATGTTAACCACTATGCATAAACCTAACTAATAGTCAGGGAATATTAATAAAACCAGGGAATACATTTGTTACCAAACGGTTTCTTCACCAATGTGTTTGTAAAAAACATTCCTTGGGCCAGCAATGGACCCCATACAACTGTGAAAAGTGATGACTCATCACTAAACCACCGTTCTTTGGGTGTGTTTTTGGCCCAATGGATGTTTTTTTGTGATATCCTAACTGTCAAAGATTCTCCTAGGGATGTTGAATTTCAATCTTTGTTAGATATGTTACTAGACACCTTTATGAACACATTGGTGAAGAAATCGTTTGGTAACAAATTTATTCCCAGCTTTGACAGGTATTCTGCTCAAGCCCCCTTTGATGTCTATGTGTGCACGTGCCTGATTTCCAGCATAAGATATTCCCCCTGGCGCGGGGTGTCCGTGGTCGCGCCAGGGGCATCAAGTCCCCCTTGGCGCGGGGTGTCCGTGGTCGCGCCAGGGGGCATCAAGTCCTGGAAGTTACAGAGAAGTTCAGCAACAAACAGGATCTCACCTGGAAAACAAGAGCGACGCGGCTGCCAGCCGGCCAGGGACGTGCTGGGCCCCTGATTCAGCCCAGGAAAAAGAGTTGTAGAGGCCCTCATTGCGTGCTGTAGAGAGAGATCATCTCTCTATAGCGCTGCTGCTACTCAAAGATTTGCCATTTCAGATCATGACAAGTGACAAGCCAGCTAGTGGGCCAATTTCTGTACATGAGTTATATTTCGTCGTTGTCGGGTGGAAACCTTGTACGTCCAAAACCGTTTGTTTTGTATTTATCATTTTAAAAATGATTTAAACTAGTGAAAACAGCCGATCTACAAGCACACAACGCCTTGCACCGCGAGGCGTTGTGTGCTTGTAGATCTGCTGTTTTCACTACCTTTGTGCGACGGCCTTCTATGATGAAGCAGGACTTTGCTTTGCGAAAAAATATATATATATATATTTGAAACTTGGAGATAGGAGGTTTCTGCCCGACAGTGACGATTTACTTTGTTGGCCGCCCAGCTCCCAAAATGGAACGAAGGCCGACATTTTATTTTTATTTTTTTCCTAATGGCCGGCCTGGACCGGCCGGGAATGAACCGGCCGTTCGGGAGTTGTCCCGCTTTTCCCAATGGCCAGCACGTCCCTGCAGCCGGCATAGAAGAAGTACTCGGATTTCTATACTTGAGTAGAAAAATAACCCAGTCTAAGAAGTACTCTTGTTTCAAGTAAGACTCCTGCATTCATAACGCTATTTGACTAAACTACTGTAGCTAAAAGCTATTTGACTAAACTACTGTAGCTAAAAGCTATTTGACTAAACTACTGTAGCTAAAAGAACAAAAAGCAAAAGCACCCGTTACGCAGAATGTGTCCATCTCAGAATCATAATGTGTCATGAGTTATTGGACTCTAATTATTGGTCAATAACTTTTTACAATCTATGCAAGATCATGTCGCGTTGTGAGCTTGTAGATATGCTATTTTCCAAAACATTCACACACAATACAAATAAAAATAAATGATTATGAATCAACACAATCTGCAAAGGAACTACTAGGCTATAGTAACCAAAGATGTCAGATAATTGTAGTGGACTAAACAACTGATGTATTCTAACTAAGTACATTTTAGTTATAGTTTAAAAAAAAAAAAAACATGTTGCAAAGTGCTGTGCGATGGGCAACAATATAAACAAATCAAGTTAAAACAAGGCACATAAGAGCAACAAGACTGTCCATGGGGTCTGTTAGGTAGAAAAGCCCTTGTTGTCCAGTTACCCCAGCAGAACCCAGCAGTTATAGCATAGAGTGGAGCCCATAAGCTGTGTTGTTTTGGTTTTTTTTTTGTTTGTTTTGTTCTGTTTAATCAATCTGTTCTTAGTTGTCTTTACATTAGTTGTCATTACAACACATCCATGCCATCGTTGTCCCACACAAGCCGCCACTCTATGCTATGAGGGCTGCTGGGTTCTGCTGGGGAAACTGGACAACAGGGCGCATTTCTGCCTAATGGACCCATTTCATCATTTGGGATCAATATAATTAAGGAAGATTAGCCTTTAGATGTTATTTAGTTTGGAGTTGGAATAAGCACGTCCAAATGCTTGGAGTGGAGCATGTTAATGTATAGCACATGTCAACAGTTCGGTCACCCCCTCTATCACTTCACCTCATGCCATCTGGGCAGACTCCTGCAAGTGGGAAAAGGTTGCTTTTAGCAGGAGTTTTTGTCCCCGCGGCCTTGGTGGCGTTGAACAGACTGACCTGTCGATGGGGGGTTTCTGGGGACCTCATGTCTTGTCTTTCTTGACTCTTGGTGCTGTGTTGTCTTGTGCTAATACAGTATAATGGTTAGTTTAAGTGGTCTTTGAACAGACTTAAATATCCCTTTGAGGACAATAAACTGAAAATTACATTAGAAATATACACACAACAAAAGCAGTCCAACAAATTACAAGTAAAATCACAGTGCAAGAAGAGAAAGAACAGCAGGAGTTTTCAACAGGGGGTCCGGGACCCCTAGGGGGTCCATAGAGTTACTAAAGTGGGTCCTCCACATCTTTGTGTGATAGAAACTTTTTTTCTCCTTATATTAACCACTTGAAGGCTATAGCGTCCATATTCCGAGAACTTTTGCCAAAAATAGCTGATCTACAATCTCACAGCCCCTCGTGCTGCGAGGCATTGTGAGCTTGTAGATCGGCTATTTTCAGCAAAGAGGTTTGGTGTAGAGGGGAAAAAGAGCAGACTAAGTACAGAGTGAAAGGTCAAGTTAAATACGGTTCAAGTGGTTAAATATCTGAAATTGACATGAATCCAAAATACACTGATGATTGTGCTGTCAAACAATGAAACTACATGGAATCTATGAAAAGGTTGTGGGGGGTCCCTGCTTCATCTCTCTCTCAACAAAGGGGTCCTTGGCCTGAAAACGTTAAAGACCCCTGAACTAAATTAAATAATAAAAAAAAGTACCATCAGAAAATCGTAGATTCATAGTTTCATTGTTTGACAGCACAATCGTCAGTGTATTTTGGATTCATGTCAATTTGTGTTTTCAGATATTTAAAGTTAGGCTATACCATGTAACTTTTTTTATAAAACAAATCTTAAAATTGTCTAAAGGGTTAGGGTTAACTGTTAAATCGCTAAAGTTTTAGAACACCCACTCCGTTATTTTCAGCTTCTGAAGCCTTCTCTTTATATGTTTTCTTCTTAGCAGTGACAGGGGCGGGATTTCGCGGCAAAATTACGTAATCTGCATCATCTGTATACGTTGTGTATACGTTGACCAATCACATCGCAGATCATACACACATGATACACTACCGGCCAATCACAGCTTATCTGCTCTGGTCTTCAGGAAGCGCCTCCGCTCAGCTACAGTGTTTACCATGGTGAAGGATTTTAACCTCTTAATCCCCAAATCCTGGCCAGAAAATTACATTCTACCATGCGTTCTACCCCTCCACGGATTACTATCGGTCGCGGTGGTTTGCGGCGCTGCTCCGGTGGTCCGCGGCGGTGGTCCGCGACGACTCCGGCCGAAAAACGGCCGAAAAAAGCAATACCGCTACTGACCACTAGTTTAGCAACTTACACAGTATAACTTTAACCACTTGAACCATCAATACTCAATAAACTTCACCTTTCACTCTGTACTTAGTCTGCTCTTTTCCCCCTCTACACCAAACCTCTTTGCCGAAAATAGCCGATCTGCTATTTTTGGCTAAAGTTCTATAGAATATGGACGCTAGGGTTCAAGTGGTTAATATAAAAAAGGAGAAAAAAGGTTTCTATCACTCAAAGATTTGGAGGACCCCCTGTAGTAACTCTGAGGACCCCCTAGGGGTCCCGGACCCCCTGTTGAAGAGCCCTGCATATGTACTTTAAGCCCACCACAGTACTAGAGTAGAAGTACTACTTCCAGTCAGTTCCTCTGCACCCCTGGGTGCCGGTGTGGAGCGGGTGCTGTGTGAGCGCGTCGCTTTCCCAGACCCCTGGGTGCCGGTGTGGAGCGGGTGCTGTGTGAGCGCGTCGCTTTCCCAGACCCGTCCGACCTGTGGGCGGCGTGACCGTGCGTCTGCATGCCTAATGAGGTAACGGAGAAGCCTGGGGCGCGACTCGTGGAATGAGATTAAGACGGCGGGACAGAAAGCCTCCTCTCTCTCGTGGAGAAACCCTACGCTTGTTCAACGGGCCCGCGTTACCCCCGCGGCCCCCCCTCCTCCTCCACGCTACCCCCCCCCCCCCCCCACCCCCCCGCGCTGCGTTACCCGATACACAGGGCCGGCGGCGCACAATGGCCGCCAGTGTCCGGCTTTTTGTAGTCCTTACAACCGGAGAGGCAAGAAAGGACAGCAAGCACAGGAGGGAGGGAGGAGGGGGGGTTTCTTCAGGGGTCGTCGCCATGATGGCTTGCGGTTTTCTTTGTACACTCTCAGAGTTACAGGGGTGGCATAGCTCAGGGGTAGAGAAACCGTTATTAGAGCACGAAGGGTTCCCGAAGGGTTCCCAGTTCGATCTCGGGCTCCCCCTGAGTTAGTGTTGAGTCCTTAGACTCTGAACCCCTTGTTGCTCCTGATGAGCAGGTTGGTGCTGCGCATGGTTTCCTCTGCCATCGGTGTGTGAATGTGTTTGTGAATGGGTGAATGCAATGAATGTGTGTGTGTCAATGGGTGAATGTATAATGCACAATCTACATAAAGTGCCTTGGATAAAAGTGTTATATAAATGCACCATTTACCATTTACAGACCATTAAGGGTCCATCAGCAACTCAAGCGACTGTCTGCCAGATCAATCCTAATTAAAAGCCTGCGATGCTTGAAGCAACAGAGCGCTGTGTGTGTGTGTGTGTGTGTGTGTGTGTGTGTGTGTGTGTGTGTGTGTGTGTGTGTGTGTGTGTGTGTGTGTGTGTGTGTGTGTGTGTGCGTGCGTGCGTGCGTGTGTCAGTATCATGTATCGTATTATTGCCATAGTGGACTGGTGAGGGGTGTGTGTGTGTGTGTGTGTGTGTGTGTGGGGGGGGGGGGGGGGGGGGGGCTGAATGCTGCATGACTGAAATACTTCAAATAAATGAATAGGTGACTGGATATCCCAGGTGTTTAGGTCATGTACTTTATCACCTCGGGCTCTATTGGCAGAGAGAGAGTCCCCGGTTTGATTCTGGAACAACAATTAGGCTGCATGTCACTCCCTTAGTATATATAGTCTTGCGCGTGGCCAGACTGTATTATGCATTGTGGCCCTCTGGACTGAGTGTGAAAATATCTCCATCATAAAGTCGCCCACCCCTGCTGTAGAATGAGAGGTCTGAGTGTCTGTTATGTAACCGGTATGTCTGCAACGTGCAGAGAGGTCAGATCTCACATGATGTGAAGGTGAGGCTGCACTGAGAGTAATAAATGTTCTCATAACTGAGGCATCAAAACCACAGGGCTGAGAGATGAGACAGGGCTGGGACACAAACCCTAGACAACCAGGGAAAGGAATCCAACGTCACCTCACCGTCATAGCAGATCTACAAAAGAGTAGATCACCGTCAGGTAGCTCTGCAAGGTTACAAGATCACAACGCTTCGACAGCTTGCAGATCTCCTATTTTCACTACTCCTCAAGCGTCTGCTTTCTATTTGATTATCTTTATTCTGCTTTGAACATCCCCCAAAGCATTCTCTTTATAATAAGTCGTCATATTTCCATGTCTGTTGGGGGCACGGTGGAGCAGTGGTTAGCGCTTCGCCTCACAGCTAGAAGGTCCTGGGTTCGATTCCCGCCGGGGGACGCTGTGGGTACTGGGGGCGTGTTTCTCCCTCCACGTCATCAGTGCCCACACCCTAGGTGGGGTCGGTGATAGGGCGATTGTGTGGAGCTTGTCTCCTAGGGTTGATACCCTCACAAAACATTCACGTAATCCTGGTCTCAATGATGCCTCCCCCTGGCCAGCCGGGGCGTCTGATGGAGGGGAAAGGAACTGGTTGGAATAACGTGTTCCTTCCACGCGCTACGTCCAAACCAGGGAAATCTCCACTGTCAGGTGAAAAGAAGCAACTTGGGCTCCTCATGCATAGAAGGAAGCATGAGGTCAGTCCGTTGCCTTCAGTGGTTCAGTCAGTGTGTGTGAAGGTGTGTATGTGTGCAACCATGAACTGTGCATCGCAGCACGCGGTCTAAACAAAACATGTCTAAAATGCTTCTAAACGGCTAGGCTAAAATTGGTCCTACAGTGGTTGCGTTTCCATAAAGCTTATTCGAAAAATAGGAAGCGAATCATCAGAAATTCGCATTAAGACAAAGCGAATTTAGCCTGTTTCCATTTGCGGGTGTCATTCGAATTAGCGACGGTCACATGAGCCGAAACAGCACATAAACAGAGACTGAACGTAATACTGAGACAGTTTGTGAAGTTTGCAACAAATCTTTGTTTTAAGTTCTGTCAGAGGTTGTCTTTGCACAACAGTCTGTAAAGAGCTACAGCTGAGGGGGCACGTTGTGAAAGCGGGAGGAATTTACACACGGTCCGTGTGTAACAACCGGTTTGTTTTGTGGGCTAACGCTAATACAATGGACGTTAAGCGGCAGGGGAAAGTGTTAACTTGGAGGACAATGGACCAGAACGTCATCATTTATTCGCATTTATTGGCTGACCCATTTCCATTCACAAATGCGCATTTAGATTTTTCGATAAAGCCTCAAAATCCACCTCCTCCAAGCGCATAAATGTTTTTGCGAATAATGAAAGTTTATTCGAATTTTGAAGTGTTTCCATGAAAAGATTCATGTGCAAAAGCCTTAATGCACATTAAACGGCTTCATGGAAATGCCAATAGTGATTTTTTTTTTATTACGTCTAAGATTAGACATTGATTGGACGTCTAATAGAGGGTATGCGCATGACATCATCATCATACCAGTTATGTGGGAACGCCTACTGAGTGACAAAAAAACTACTTTCTGACCTTGACAGCCCATACATCCAAACAGAAAAGTCCTATCTGATTGCATTAAACGACGTTAAACAGCGTTAAACTCACTTTGCAACTCACTTTGCCACTCGATTTTACATTCACGCATACCCTCTAGACATGTATATTTATTATTTAGACCGTCGAAATATAGCAGTTGAAATAAGGTCTAATCAACGTCTTTTCTAAGCCTAAAAAACTTTCATTTTTAGACAGATTTTAGACAGGTGTCTAATAGCTGACTGACTGTATGGCTCACTGAGGAGCTTTCTAAGAATAACACATGACATCAACATCTTCATTGTGCTGTATGTAGGATACTGTACGTGTACTGAAAATAATATGCGCTCATTTCCTAAAATCAATATTTTCCCCCCGGAGTAGAATGAAGCCCGTACGAACGCTCCCCGGAGTAGAATGAAGCCCGTACGAACGCTCCCTGGCGCTACGGGGCCTGACGTGCATTAATCCTGCCCAAAGTAGCAGCAAAGTAGCAGCAGCAATGAGGGCCTCTCCATCTCTTTTTCCCGGGTTGAATCAGGGGCCCAGCACGTCCCTGGCCTGACGTGCATTAATCCTGCCCTAGCTGCCATCATTTCATCTGAACGCGTCGCTCTCCCGCTGTCACTTTATCAGCTGTACGGGGAGCGAGGGAGATGTCATGTTCACTGTCACATGCTCAGGGGCGTCACACCACATCCTGGGCCCTGATGGGTACAAGGACTCACTGCGCCCCCCCCCCCCCCCCCCCCAATGAATGCTCTCCATAGGGGGAGGGGGTTTAACACATTTAGACGAGTGAGCTTGTAGATCTGCTATTTTTGGAAAATCGTGAAAATCGTACAGTATGCAAGTCTTTGATTATTTCAAATCCTCCTATGTTTCTGTCGGTGGTGCTCAAACCTTTTTCATGCGCAGGACCCCCAAAATGATATGTATTTGGCCCACGGACCCCCATCCCAAAATATTTAGTTCCAGGGACCCCCCAGAAGCAAAATTTGAGTTACAAATGTTCGCTTAAAAAATACATATATACAAAGATTTGTATATATGTATAAGATTTTCAATAGCTAAAGTATAAAATAATGAAGGCTCCTCCACCTTGGGCCCTAGTAACTCAGTCCCACTTTCCCCCTCCCTTGTGACGCCCCTGTCACTGTCACACGCTGTCTGTCTGTCTGTCTGTCTGTCTGTCTATCTGTCTGCTAGATGAAAAATACACATCGTTGTTGTCGGGCGGAAACCTTGTATCTCCATTATCATTGTTTTCCCGTCCATATTAATGGCCTGCAGTACTTTGTTGTCAAACAAAGTAGCAATAGAATTGAAACTGGTGAAAATAAACTTAGCCTAGCCCCCCTGACCCTTCTAGAGTAATTACCTCTTTTTCTGATGATATCTTCTGGACGAACATACAGACGGACATATACACACACACATCTAGATGTACAGTATAGCAGAACTTTGGGAGAGTTGAAAAGGCTTTGTTCTTCCTACTGTCTCCACTCCATCTCCTCATAAAGAACGTTCAGACAAGTGTATAATGTTTGTTTATATATGGGTTGGTCCATGGGAAGCAATTCCCATGGCTTAACACTATGGGAGCCAACCCAGGATAAACTGACACTATGGGAGCCAACCCAGGACAAACTGACACTATGGGAGCCAACCCAGGACAAACTGACTCTATGGGAGCCAACCCAGGACAAACTGACTCTATGGGAGCCAACCCAGGACAAACTGACACTACGGGAGTCAACCCAGGACAAACTGACACTACGGGAGCCAACCCAGGACAAACTGACTCTATGGTAGCCAACCCAGGACAAACTGACACTATGGGAGCCAACCCAGGACAAACTGACTCTATGGGAGCCAACCCAGGACAAACTGACTCTATGTGAGCCAACCCAGGACAAACTGACTCTATGGGAGCCAACCCAGGACAAACTGACTCTATGGGAGCCAACCCAGGACAAACTGACTCTATGGGAGCCAACCCAGGACAAACTGACTCTATGGGAGCCAACCCAGGACAAACTGACACTATAGGAGCCAACCCAGGACAAACTGACTCTATGGGAGCCAACCCAGGACAAACTGACACTATAGGAGCCAACCCAGGACAAACTGACTCTATGTGAGCCAACCCAGGACAAACTGACACTATGGGAGCCAACCCAGGACAAACTGACTCTATGGGAGCCAACCCAGGACAAACTGACTCTATGGGAGCCAACCCAGGACAAACTGACACTATAGGAGCCAACCCAGGACAAACTGACACTACGGGAGTCAACCCAGGACAAACTGACTCTATGGGAGCCAACCCAGGACAAACTGACACTACGGGAGCCAACCCAGGACAAACTGACTCTATGGGAGCCAACCCAGGACAAACTGACTCTATGGGAGCCAACCCAGGACAAACTGACTCTATGGTAGCCAACCCAGGACAAACTGACACTATGGGAGCCAACCCAGGACAAACTGACTCTATGGGAGCCAACCCAGGACAAACTGACTCTATGTGAGCCAACCCAGGACAAACTGACTCTATGGGAGCCAACCCAGGACAAACTGACTCTATGGGAGCCAACCCAGGACAAACTGACTCTATGGGAGCCAACCCAGGACAAACTGACTCTATGGGAGCTAACCCAGGACAAACTGACTCTATGGGAGCTAACCCAGGACAAACTGACTCTATGGGAGCCAACCCAGGACAAACTGACTCTATGGGAGCCAACCCAGGACAAACTGACTCTATGGGAGCCAACCCAGGACAAACTGACACTATGGGAGCCAACCCAGGACAAACTGACACTATGGGAGCCAACCCAGGACAAACTGACACTACGGGAGCCAACCCAGGACAAACTGACTCTATGGTAGCCAACCCAGGACAAACTGACACTATGGGAGCCAACCCAGGACAAACTGACTCTATAGGAGCCAACCCAGGACAAACTGACACTATAGGAGCCAACCCAGGACAAACTGACTCTATGGGAGCCAACCCAGGACAAACTGACACTATAGGAGCCAACCCAGGACAAACTGACTCTATGGGAGCCAACCCAGGACAAACTGACTCTATGGGAGCCAACCCAGGACAAACTGACACTATAGGAGCCAACCCAGGACAAACTGACTCTATGGGAGCCAACCCAGGACAAACTGACTCTATGGGAGCCAACCCAGGACAAACTGACACTATGGGAGCCAACCCAGGACAAACTGACTCTATAGGAGTCAACCCAGGACAAACTGACACTACGGGAGCCAACCCAGGACAAACTGACTCTATGTGAGCCAACCCAGGACAAACTGACTCTATGGGAGCCAACCCAGGACAAACTGACTCTATGGGAGCCAACCCAGGACAAACTGACTCTATGGGAGCCAACCCAGGACAAACTGACACTATAGGAGCCAACCCAGGACAAACTGACTCTATGTGAGCCAACCCAGGACAAACTGACACTATGGGAGCCAACCCAGGACAAACTGACTCTATGGGAGCCAACCCAGGACAAACTGACTCTATGGTAGCCAACCCAGGACAAACTGACTCTATGGGAGCCAACCCAGGACAAACTGACTCTATGGGAGCCAACCCAGGACAAACTGACTCTATGGGAGCCAACCCAGGACAAACTGACTCTATGGGAGCCAACCCAGGACAAACTGACTCTATGGGAGCCAACCCAGGACAAACTGACTCTATGGGAGCCAACCCAGGACAAACTGACACTATAGGAGCCAACCCAGGACAAACTGACTCTATGGGAGCCAACCCAGGACAAACTGACACTATGGGAGCCAACCCAGGACAAACTGACTCTATGGTAGCCAACCCAGGACAAACTGACACTATGGGAGCCAACCCAGGACAAACTGACACTATGGGAGCCAACCCAGGACAAACTGACTCTATAGGAGCCAACCCAGGACAAACTGACTCTATGGGAGCCAACCCAGGACAAACTGACTCTATGGGAGCCAACCCAGGACAAACTGACTCTATGGGAGCCAACCCAGGACAAACTGACTCTATGGGAGCTAACCCAGGACAAACTGACTCTATGGGAGCTAACCCAGGACAAACTGACTCTATGGGAGCCAACCCAGGACAAACTGACTCTATGGGAGCCAACCCAGGACAAACTGACTCTATGGGAGCCAACCCAGGACAAACTGACACTATGGGAGCCAACCCAGGACAAACTGACTCTATGGGAGCCAACCCAGGACAAACTGACTCTATAGGAGCCAACCCAGGACAAACTGACTCTATGGGAGCTAACCCAGGACAAACTGACTCTATGGGAGCTAACCCAGGACAAACTGACTCTATGGGAGCCAACCCAGGACAAACTGACTCTATAGGAGCCAACCCAGGACAAACTGACACTATGGGAGCCAACCCAGGACAAATTGACTCTATAGGAGCCAACCCAGGACAAACTGACTCTATGGGAGCCAACCCAGGACAAACTGACTCTATGGGAGCCAACCCAGGACAAACTGACTCTATGGGAGCCAACCCAGGACAAACTGACTCTATGGGAGCCAACCCAGGACAAACTGACTCTATGGGAGCCAACCCATAACAACACTG
The DNA here is from genome assembly GCF_963921795.1 of Nannobrachium achirus. Lineage (NCBI taxonomy): Eukaryota > Metazoa > Chordata > Actinopteri > Myctophiformes > Myctophidae > Nannobrachium > Nannobrachium achirus. The sequence goes on from NC_137816.1 coordinate 67,517,019, forward strand.
TAGAGCTCAAGACCGTGACGCTGTTAAAGGGATATTTCACTTTCAAATTGAAATAATAATTTTGCCGTCTAATCAGGCTTTCATGAACACCCTGAACAGTTTTTAATTTGCTTGATTCAATATTTAGATATTTGATGTAAATGTTGCCAGGCCCTCCAGGCCCAGGGCCTCTCCCCACACACACTCACTGTAACTTCAAACTCCATTTTAAGCATGATAGATTCATAAAAAAAACACCCATTATTTCTTCTGGTGACTCATAATACCCTCCTAATACGTGAGCAGGCCGAGTTTTTTCCATAACCCTTTTTCATTTATTTTTTATAATTATTTTTTGTATTTAATTTTTTACATTTTCCCAAATAATTATTACAAATGTATGAAAAAAGTTATGGATAAAACACGGCCTGCTCACGTATTAGGAGGGTAGTATGAGCCACCAGAAAACATAATGGGTGTTTTTAATGAATCTATCATGGTTAAAATGGAGTTTGAAGTTACAATGGGTGTGTGTGTGGAGAGAAAGCCCTTCCACTGAAAGCTGTTGAAAGTGGAATATCCCTTGAACAGGAGAGTGTGGAGAGCAGTGATTCAGGAGTCCCGAGGTGGTGTTGGTTATAGACTGCACTCTCTCATCGCACGGCTGTGAAAGATCACATTCAGCTCATTTATTATAGAGGACATGGGGTGGTGTTGGATCTAATGCAGTGCATGTCACGCGGCTGCATGCAGAACGCTGCATGCATGCTTGCACACAGCATGCAGGCTGCTTCCATAGCTCAGTGTCAGTTAATATTGGGTTGTGAATATTGCATTACAAGCCTGCAGCTACGGATGGGGATGATGACTGGGGTTCTGGAGGGGTCGCAGTATGATGTAGTTTCATGTCTGCGGGGTTAGGGACGATTCTAAAAACACCTTCTAAAACCTAACCTAAGTTCTCTGAAAACCTTGAAATTAGCTAGGGGTGTAACAATACATTTTAACAACGATACGATACATGGTTGACGATACGATACATGGACAATATTGGTTCATTCATGGCGATACAATACAATTCGATTCAATGATTTTAAATTGATATAGTAACTATTTAGCAAAGAAATTACATCTGTGTAAAACGTGTAAAAAATCTATTATTATGGAAGTAAACGCTGTGATTATCTAGCAAATACATGGACATTATATTTCAACACATATGGACAAACCCACACCTTGACCTGAACACAGAGTTTACACACATTTATCAATAGACCAAGAGTAGCTATATGGAATGGAAAGGTAATTAAACCCCTCTTTTTAATTTTCCCCTCTTAAAATTGCCAGATACAAGGCACACATACTTAGTTTTCAGAGCAGAGGAGGAAGCACGCACATCTCCAAAATATTTACAGGTGCTGGACCAAAAATACGCACCATGAAAAGAGAAGGAAGTCCGCACACTGTTTAGACTCTCCGGCGCCAACTTTTATTTCAAAAAGGAACAACGTTTCAACCCCAGCGGGTAACGTCATGTGAAAATGTTTGAGAACCTGCCTTGTTAGTTGTTACTATAGCATGAGGAGGAAAGGGAGGTGGAATGTGAGAACTTGTGTTGAGGATGGAGACTCTGGAGAGATTGTCTCTGCTCGTGCTTTAAGAATGAGAGAGAAGAAAGATAAGCGGGTGACAAGGGGATAACGGGAGATAAGGTGATGATGACAGCTTTTAAGTAGGAGCTTACATGAATGTCCTTGAAGAGGGTTTTACATTATGATAATATTACAGTAAAGCGTTTCACTCAGGGGCGTGCTGGCCATTGGGAAAAGCTGGACAACTCCCGAACGGCCGGTTCATTCCTGGCCGGTCCAGACCGGCCATTAGGAAAAAATTTAAATGTAAAATTTTATAAAATGTCGGCCTTCGTTCCATTTTGGGGGCTGGGCGGCCAACAAAGTAAATCGTCACTGTCTGGCATAAACCTCGTATCTCCAAGTTTCAAACTTGTAGATTTTTTCGCAAAGCAAAGCCCTGCTTCATCATACAAGGCTGTCGCACGAAAGTAGTGAAAACAGCAGATCTTCAAGCATACAACGCCTCGCGGTGCGAGGCATTGTGTGCTTGTAGATCGGCTGTTTTCACGAGTTTAAATCAATTTTAAAATGATAAATGCAAAACAAACGGTTTCCACCCGACAATGACAAAATATACAGTAACTCATGTAATTGGCCCACTGGCTTGTCACTTGTCATGATCTGAAATGGCAAATCTTTGAGCAGCAGCAGCGCTATAGAGAGAGATCTCTCTCTATAGCACGCAATGAGGGCCTCTCCAACTCTTTTTCCCGGGCTGAATCAGGGGCCCAGCACGTCCCTGGTTTCACTCTCTGGTGTAAAGAGACATTCACACAAGTACTCTACTTAGTACTCTCCCTGTTTGATCTGATGCCATCAGGCAGAAGTATGGATAAAGTCAGAAACAAGCAGGATTAGTAACAGCTTCCATCCCGCAGCGGTAGTTACACTGAACTACCGCTGTTTGGGTTTAAGTGCAATATGAGTTTGTGCAATAACAAGTGCTTTTATTGACATGTTTGTCTGTGCTGTGCATGTTAAATGCAATAGGGGTTGGTGCAATGATGGGAAATATTGTTCTGTTTGTGTTTTGTTGTATTGTTTTAGCAATGTTTTAGTGATTTTAGTGATGCACAATTTTAGGGAGGCGAGGCGTTGTGAGCATGTAGATCTGCTATTTTCACAATAGAACTGCGTTGTGCAAAATGTAATGCATCAACTCTTAGTGCTCGTCAGGGTGGGGGGTCCCCAGTTCAAATATGATTATTGTGGTGGTCTCTGGCTGAAAAGCTTGAGAACCACTGGTTTAGAGTTGAGTTGAGTTTCAGCACCATGGAGAGCGACACTGCCATCAGCAACACAATGCATTTCATGCAAACGCCTAAAAAAGCGAGAAAAGGTTTACTTAATTGTGACCCATAAAAAATATTGTCTGTGACCCCCAAAATAACAGCTTCCGATGCACTGTTTGGGAGCCACTGGAGTATCTCTCTTAACATCTGGTGGAAAAAGTACTCAAATGTTTTATTTAAGTAAAAGTATCAATACTGCAATGTAGAAATACTGGATAGAATAATGGATCATATACATCTCTGTATACTGTTGTTCCCTATTGAGCTTGGCACATTTCCTGGGGGAAGCTGCCCAGATCACACATGTCACACGTGTCTTCTTATTTTGTTCACTCTCAAAAACGCCTGCAATGAAGTGCATGTGCATTGCAGTGCACATCATGGATCGCTGATGTTTCTGTTTATTTCGTTGTTGAGTGAGGTCAGCAGACAAAGTGACGCTAGAAAAACACCTGGGTGAAATGTGCCAATCTCAACAGGTATATGTGGTGATGGTGGATAATAGGGGTGTAACGATACATTTTAATAGCGATTCGATACATATCACGATACATAGTTGACGATACGATACATGGACGATATTGGTTAATTGATGGCGATACGATAAGATTCAATTCAATGTTAGTAACTATTTAGCAAAGAAATTAAATCCGTGTGAAAAGTGTGGATAGTGCAGGGTTTTAAGGGAAACATGTATTATTATGGATATAAATAAGTAAACAGTGATTAGCTGGCAATTACATGGACATTGTATTTGAACACATATGGACAAACCTGCACCTTGATATGAACACAGAGATTACAAACATTTATCGATAGACCACTGTAGCTACTGTATATGGAAAGGAAAAGTAATTAAACCCCTCCTTTTAATTTGTTCTTCTGAAAAATGTTAAATACAATGCACAAGTAGGTAGTATCGATACAATCGATTATTTGCACTGCTGATTCGATACGATACAAATTCAAACGATAGGATTCGATTTTAGCCGTTTTCATTTCAATATACTTTGATTATTTTAATTAAAAACGATAGTTCGACGCAGTTACAATATCGTTACACCCCTAGTGGATAATGATCTGAAAGCCAGTGCTGCTGCTGAGTTGGAAGCATTTTCATGGCTGCTATTCTCTCCCATAAACATTTAATTTCCTCCTCTCTTACCGGACGGTCACACACACAGTCAAATCACATGGACCACTGCCTCTTAGACAAATGTCTCACAGTCTGCACGCCCCAGCACATTCTAATTTGAATACAAACCCCCCTTACTGAAGTCTCAGTCTGCTCTTTCCAATGAGAGCCTTTTTTTATTATTTCTATTATGTTATGTCTACAAATTATATATCTGTGAGTCGCTCAAGGTTACAATTGGCCATTTATTAAACTGTAATGGATTTTCTACTTGATGTGCTCTGCTCCGCCCAGGGACATTCTCTAGCTGTTTTATGGAGAATACTTTACACAATACTGTACTGTACTGTACAGCATGAAACACATTGTTCTCCTCACATTGGTTTTCATTAAACGTGGCCATAAATTGTCATTTGCATGATGATGAGAGATGCATAATAATGGAAAACATGGACCTTTGTCCATGCACATGTTCCTTCCGCTGGCGCTGAGGCACACAATCTACCTCCCCTGATTAATCACACACCAGTTGGGTTTAAGTCTCTGGAGTGGTTTAGTTCTTGTCACAGTAGTTTCTCATTAAATTAAACCAAAATTTGCATGAGTACTTGTTCCCCCTCATTTCGGGGGGCATTAGAGGCTACATTAAACTGCAGTGGGACTTGGGACTGGACTGTATGCAACTGGATAGATGGACGGGCGGGCGGGCGAATGGAAGGACGGACGGACGGACGGACGGACGGACGGACGGACGGACGGACGGACGGACGGACGGACAGACAGACAGACAGACAGACAGACAGACAGACAGACAGACACGTGACCCGTATCCAGACTTCCAAAGGGGGGGTGAGTGTGACAGAGAGAGTCGCAGCCCCAGCCTGTGGGAGACCGGGGTTCGAAGCCATATATATATATATATGAAGAGTTCATTTGCAAAAACAGATAAAAGCCATTTTGGAAAAAAATGAGATGACTATTGTAAATAACAGTTAAGTTAGAGTTTTATTAGAATATAAAATCAATTTTGTTGTTAAGGCAGATATATCCCATTCTAAACACCCTCAAAGATCAGGTTTTGTAGCAAAAACAGACAAGTGACATAGCTCTTTGTTTGCAGAAACAGATAAATCCATTGGGCAGCGTGTTTAGACCATGTGATCCAAGATGGTGCCCCATTATGCACCAAACTTGTCTCAAACATTGTTCAGGGGTCTGCCATGAGGATAGTCAAACCAGGGGCCATGTGTGGCCCCCAGGGGCCATGTGTGGCCCCCAGGTGCCTCTGGGTGCCACAGGCGCACTGTTGCCCCGTTTTGCACCAAACTTCTCTCAAAGACTGTTCCAGGGGTCTGTCATGAAGATAGTCACACCAGGGGCCATGTGTGGCTCCGAGGGGCCATGTGTGGCCCCCAGGGGCCTCTGGGTGCCATAGGCGCACTGTTGCCCCATTATGCACACTGTTGCCACCATTATGCACCAAAAGTGTCTCAAACACTGTTCAGGGGTCTGCCATGAGGATAGTCACACCAGGGGCCATGTGTGGCTCCCAGGGGCCATGTGTGGCCCCCAGGGGCCTCTGGGTGCCATAGGCACACTGTTGCCCCATTATGCACCAAACTTGTCTCAAACACTGTTCCAGGGGTCTGCCATGAAGATAGTCACACCAGGGGCCATGTGTGGCTCCCAGGGGCCATGTGTGGCCCCCAGGGGCCTCTGGGTGCCATAGGCGCACTGTTGCCCCATTATGCACACTGTTGCCCCATTATGCACCAAAAGTGTCTCAAACACTGTTCAGGGGTCTGCCATGAGGAAAGTCACACCAGGTGCCATGTGTGGCTCTCAGGGGCCATGTGTGGCCCCCAGGGGCCTCTGGGTGCCATAGACGCACTGTTGCCCCATTATGCACCAACATTTTCTCAAACAATGTTCAGGGGTCTACCATGTGGCCCCATGTGGCGTGTGGCTCCCAGTGGCCCCTGATATACAGGGGCCCCTGATTAGGCCTGTGAGGTGGCCCCTGGTGTGACTATTGTCATGTTAGACCCATGGACAGTGTTTGTGCCATATTTGGTGCAGATCAGAGCAGCAGTGCGCCTTTGGCACCTGGGGACCCCAGGGGCCACTGATATGGCACACTGGGGCCCCTGGTTTAGCCCTTTGTGTGACTATTGTCATGGCAGACCCTTAAACAGTGTTCATGCTAAGTTTGATGCAGATTGGAGCAATGGTGTGCCTTTGGCACCCCGGGGCCCCCGGGGGCCCCTGATATGGTACACTGGGGCCCCTGGTTTAGCCCTTTGTGTGACTAGTGTCATGGCAGACCCTTAAACAGTGTTCATGCTAAGTTTGATGCAGATTGGAGCAATGGTGTGCCTTTGGCACCCTGGGGCCCCCGGGGGCCCTTGATATGGTACACTGAGGCCCCTGGTGTGGCCTGTGAGGTGGCCCCTGGTGTGACTATTGTCATGGTAGACCCCTGAACAGTGGTTGGGCCAAGTTTGGTGCAGATTGGAGCAACGGTGGACCTTTAGCACCCTAGGGGCCCCTGAGTTGTCCCCTATTGTGCCCCCTGGTGGCTACATGTGGCCCCTATAAAAGTACAGACTACTTAAGTATGTTGTCAAAACTTTGTTTTTGCTCTCCTGTAAAATTCTGGATATCCTTTTTGCGTCCTCGATATGGCAAAATTCAATGGTGAAACATCAATTGTGGAGTTATCTGTTTTTGATAAAAAACGACTGTTGGAGTTATCTGTTTTTGCCAAAAAAATGAGTTTAAATTAAAAGAAAAACTATTTTCTAATAAAGTTACATTTTTTATGATACATCTATTTTTTTAAGTCATTTTTACTTAGTCAAATCCACCCAACTTCAGTTTGATTGATATTACTTTGAGTGCACAATAAAAAAACTGGATTTGTGAACATTTATAAAAACGGAGTTATCTGTTTTTGCAAATGAACTCTTCATATATATATACTAGGTCCTTACCCGTCCTCCTTACCCGTTATCCTTTTGAAATAGTTAATATAAAAAAATAGATACGCTAAAATGTCATGCATTGTTTCGCCAATCAAGAGTTCAATTAAGGGTTAGGGTTAATCAATTATCTGCTCTTCCCCTTCTTCTCTTCAACCTCCCCTCTTCATTCCCATTCCTGTCTTTTGAGAAAACCTGTCTGACTTGTAGATTTCTCTGTCTTCTGTCTTCTGAGAAACCTGTTGTTTCACTTACTGATGCCTCTCGAGGTTAGCTTGTGACTTGTGTTATTTTCAAAATCTGATGTCTGACTTGGTGATGCCTCCTCCTGTCTTTTGAGAAAACCTGTCTGACTTGTTGATACTTTCTTATGTCTTTAACCTTAATATAATAACCAATAATATATAACCAATAATATAATAACCAATTAATTAATAGTGATAATGAAAGTGTTTCTAAGAAATGAAATCATTTATAGTTCTTTATGATGTCATAATGATGTTATATCCAATTAAAAACTCAATGAGTTGCAGATAGTATTGTGACCTCAAAGTATGATCTCATTAGACTGAGATGGATATTTAGTTTGGTCTTGATCGTCACCTGGTTTAAGTTCTATTTGTTCTAACACATAGAATAAAGCGCTGTTGCCTCTCATCTCATCTCATGTCTTGTCCTGCCTTTTTACCCCTCCTCATTCTCCACACGCACAGACATTTACTCATTTTCTTCTCCCTTCCCCTCCCCTCCTCCATCCCCTCTTCCTCATTCTCCACCTCCTCTTCCTCCTCATTCTCCATCTACTCCATCCCCTCCTCCTCCTCCTCCTCTTCCTCAACTTTCTCCACTTCCTCTTACTCCTGCTCCTCCACCTTCTCCTCCTCCTTCATCTCCTAATTCTCCTCCTCCTCCTCCTCTTCCTTCTTCACCTCCTCCTCCTCATCCACTTCCTCCTCCTCCTCCTCTATCTCCTCATGGGACGGACGGACGGACGGACGGACGGACGGACGGAGTTACAGATGGACATTTGATTAGGGTTTGGGTTAGAGTTTGGTGGTCGATCCAAAGGGTGTTCGACCTAATGACATGTTACCTTCTTCGTTTATAGTATGACATCAGTAATGACATCACTGGGTTTCTAAGTATTATATGACATCATTGATGACATCACTGATGACGTCATTACTGATGACGTCATCACTGATGACATCATCGATGACATCACTGGATGGGACGGACGGACGGACGGACGGACGGACGGACGGACGGACGGACGGATGGATAGTGGGACTGAGTCACCTTCTCCTCCTCCTTCACCTCCTCCTACTTCTCCTCCTCCTCCTCCTCTTCCTCCTCCACCTCCTCCTCCTCCACCTTCTCCTCCTTCACCTCTTCCTACTTCTCCTACTTCTACTCCTCCTCCTCCTATAGAGGAGGTAAAAAAGGACAACCTAGCAGCTGTACTGTGCTTCATTGACTTCAAAAAGGCTTTTGACTCTATCCACAGAAGCAAGATGGTGAAAATCCTTGAGGCCTACAATGTCCCTCCCAACATTCTCCGGGCTATCGAGACCATGTACGCAAGAACAAGGGCCAAAGTGGTGACCCCAGACGGCAGCAGTGAGGTGTTCGACATCCGAGCTGGTGTAATGCAAGGAGACACCCTGGCCCCCTACCTCTTCATCATAGTTCTAGATTATGCGCTCAGGAAAGCCATAGGTGGACGAGAACAAGAGCTTGGCTTCACGCTAACACCAAGGAGGTCAAGGCGGCATCCCGCAGTAGTTCTGACAGACCTGGACTATGCGGACGACATCAGCCTGCTCTCCGACAGCATGGAACAAGCACAAGAACTCCTGAGCAGGGTGGAGATAGAGTGTGCCAAAGTTGGTCTCAGGCTAAATGCTAAGAAAACTGAGGTTATCACCTACAACCTACCTGATCACTCACCTCTGACAACAACAGAAGGAGCTGTGTTGAAGGAAGTCAAGGACTTCAAGTACCTGGGCGCATGGGTCGACTCAACTGAGAAAGACCTCAAAGTAAGGAAGGCACTCGCTTGGAGGGCCCTGAACGGCATGAACAGTGTATGGAACTCTAACCTCCCCCGCCAAACCAAACTTAGCTTCTTCTTTGCAACAGTGGAGTCTGTTCTCCTCTATGGCAGTGAATGCTGGACCCTGAAGCCAACCCTGCAGAAGTCTCTAAATGGGTGCTACACTAGAATGTTGCGTGCAGTACTCAACATCAACAGGAGCGCACATGTTACCAACAGGAGCCTGTATGAGGGAATACCAAGGGTAAGCGAGAAAATTGCCACCAGAAGAATGAGACTTGCAGGACACTGCCAAAGACACCAGGAGCTTCCAGCCAGCAAATTGGTACTGTGGGAGCCAACACATGGGCACCGGTCGCGAGGACGTCCCACAAAAACATACGTGGACATACTCAAGGAAGACGTAGGGACACAGAACACCATTGAGCTGGCCAGATGTATGGAGAACCGAGATGACTGGAAACAACGATGGAGGGCTCGTCTGAGGACGACCTAGATAGATAGATAGATAGATCCTCCTCCTCTTCCTCCTCCATCTCCTCCTCCTCCACTTTCTCCTCCCCTTCCACGTTCTCCACCTTCTCCTCCTCCTCCTCCTCCTTCACCTTCTCCTCCTCCTCCTCCTCCTCCACCTCCTCCATCTCCTCCTCCTCCTCATGGGACGAACGGACGGACGGACGGACGGACGGACGGACGGACGGACGGACGGACATTTACTCGTTTATAGTATGATATATATATTAGGGCTGTCAGTCGATTAAACATTTTAATCCCATTAATTGCATGATTGTCCATAGTTAATCGCACGATTAATCGCAATTAATCGCATATTTTGTATTTGTTCTAAATCTACCTAAAACTGATATTAATACTCATATCAACATGGGAGTAGACAAATAGCAATCACTAAATCCCAACATCCCTATTCTAAGGGGATATTCACCAAATGTAGCAGATTTACAAGCTCATTACAAGATGCTACAAGATCTTGTAGATCGGCTATTTTTGGTGAAGAGAGTTGGTGTATAAATATAACTCAAGTACAGTGCAACTCGGGTGTTTTACAAAGCAAGCATGAGGCAAGCATGAGGCTTCTAAATATTATCAAAATATTCTGAGGCACCCTGGACTGGTGTTATTGGGCACCCTAGTTCACTATGAGAAACCCAGCTGTTATGATGTAGAGAGTACTGATGGCTTGTTGGAGATGTGTGGCACACAAGCCACAGTCAGCCAGACCTGCCGGATTTCAGCCGGAGTTGGGCCAGAACAGCCGGATGTGGGCCATAACAGCCGGATTTGGGCCAAACCTGTTTGCTATGTGGGTTCTCTGGCCGTTGTTGCATGCATTTGGTGGTCACTGTTAGTGTGTTGGTGCGGGGGTCTGGGGGGCACTGTATAACGAACGTAGGCTAGTAGGCTACTATGTGCTCGTGTACAGTACAAGTTGGAGTGCTCCTGTTCTTGGAAGCTTGTGTGTCTGGGGCTTGCGCTGTCTGCAGATGTGCCGTTTCAACGCTTCGGTATTTGATGCGAGCATAGGATGCGAGTTGTCAGCGCATTCGCTTCCTCACTCTCTATACTACGGAGCGCACCGAGGCTCAAACATCAGCTGCATTAATCGCAAGTTAAAAAAATTAGTGGCATTAAAAGGATTGTGAGTTAACTAGTTAATAGCGCACTAAATTTGACAGGTATAATATATATATATATATATATATATATATATATATATGCACTCCTTTATATACAGCCCACTTGTGGTGCCGCTACAGCAGTGCAAAAATGAAGACACTTCAGGTGGCATATAATGATGCCTTTAGAATATTTCTGAAACTCCCAAGATGGACAAGTGCAAGTGAAATGTTTGTGACTAGCAATGTACAAACCTTCAATGCTGTACTCAGGAATTTTATGTTTAAATTTATGTGTAGACTTATGGAATCAAATAATGTATTAATTAGGGCCTTGACAGAGATCACACAGAGTGATACAAGGTTTACCTCATGCTTCTGGAAACACTGGAGGCAATGTTTATATATTTTTTAAATTAATGAAAACAGTCTGGAACTGTATACCTCTGTAATGTTTGTTTGTTTTTTGTATGTATGTTTTTATGGACCTCTGTGTCTGAAATAAAGTTTATCATCATATATATATATATATATATATATATATATATATATATATATATATATATATATAATATATATATCAACGGTCTGTTGGTCACGTACAGTATATTGAAGATCATCAGTGGATATCTCTGAGTGGAGCAAAACCACTCTCCACAGTGATGACTCATCACTGTGATGACTGTGAAAAGTGATGACTCATCACTTTTCACACTTTTGTTGGTCCGTTTTCTAGCCCAAGGAATGTTTTTTGTGCAAAACAAATGCTTGCAATGGATTCAGAATCATGAAATCCCTCCAGTTTGACCCCTCACATGCTACTTAAAGCAGATTTTTTCTTTTTTATAATATATTTCCTTTCCTGTGTAGTGGAGTCAATGGGACAGTGAATGTACAAATGGCCATAATATTTTTTCGCGATGTTTCCGGCAGAGCAGGCCTCTCATTCTGTGGACCTTAATGACCAAACTAATAGATAGAACAGAAATAAAAAGTGCGGCAGAACATCACAGGTCCTCTCCCATTTTGAGGGACTGGATCCCCGGCTACCCAAGCAGATTAAAACGCAACCGGCAGAGGTTCCAGTTTCATTCTCTCTGTTATCCTCACAAGGTTACAGTCAGTGTCTAGTTCCTTCTCTCCGCTATCCTCACAAGGTTACCGTTAGTGGCGCCATTATCCCCCTGATCCCACGGCCTGGAGGGATGCTGCGCCATTATCCCAGTGATCCCACGGCCCGTGCGAGAGATGCTGCTCTTCTTAAATTACCTGGCAAATTAAAGCTGCCAAGGGTGTCTCAAGGGGGGGGGGGGGGTGCCTTAATTATTTTATACTTTAGCTATTGAAAAATAGCAGATATACAAGCTCACAGTGTGGCACCGAGTGCCGCGCTGCGAGCTTGTAGATCTGCTATTTTTGAAAAGTCGTGAAAATGTGTGCATATCTTTGAATAGCCTACTACAGTATAGGCTATGTATTTTTTAAGCCCCAAATTCTGCTTCTGGGGGCTCCCTGGAACTAAATATTTTGAGATGGGGGTCCGTGGCCAAATACATATCATTTTGGGGGTCCTTCACATGAAAACGTTGGAGCACCACTGACATAGAAACATAGGTTTTTCAAAAATCCTTAGAAGGATTTGAAATATTCAAAGACTTTTTTCACGATAAAAAAAAAAAGAATAGCAGATCTACAAGCTTGCAGCGCAGCACTCGGAGCCGTGCTGTGAGCTTGTATATCTGCTATTGTTCAATAGTTAAAGCACAAACGAATGCGTTCCCAGGTCTCCCTATGAAGAACATTCATGGGGGGCCCGCAGTGAATCCTTGTACCCACAGGGCCCAGAATTTGGTGTGACACCCCTGAAGCTGCCAGTCAGTGACTCACAGCGCGGCACTGAGTGCCGCGCTGCGAGCTTGCAGATCTGCTATTTTTGAAAAATTGTGAAAATGATGTGCAAGAAACCTATGTTTCCATGTCAGTGGTGCTCAAACCTTTTCATGTGAAGGACCACCAAAATGATGTATTTGTCCACGGACCCCCATCTAAAAATATTTAGTTCCAGGGACCCCCCCCCCCCCCCCCCCCCCCCCAGAAGCAAAATTTGAGTTACAAATGTTGGCATAAAGAATTACATGTATTCAAAGATTTGCACACATTTTCACGAGTTTTCAAAAATAGCAGATATACAAGCTCACAGCGCGGCACAGAGTGTGAGCTTGTATATCTGCTATTTTTCAATAGCTAAAGTTACTAGTAGGGCCCCTCCACCTTGGGGCCTTGGGCCCTAGTAAAGAGTCAGTGCTCTGCAGTTAGCTCCGCCTCCCAAGCCCTCTCTGTGAGGCTAAGATACTTCTGTATGTTTATTTAGTTTTCATCACGTTCTCGGGGTTGTTTCAAAGGGGTAAAACTAGTTCAAATAACAATTTAATTTATTTGCTATCAATTATGATACGAAACCTTGGAATTCATGAAGATCTAATATCCCAAATATTTGATTGATTGCCCAGCAAGCACGGTCAGGACATGGACCAATCAGTGACGTCTCGATTGAGGCCAGACTTTTTTTTTGACAGGATTTACGTTGGTTGAAATCAGGTGATATTCTAGGCCAGATAAATATCATAACTAGTTAGGGGCGGCATAGCTCAGGGGTAGAGAAACCGTTAATAGAGCACGAAGGGTTCCTGAAGGGTTCCCAGTTCGAATCCGGGCTCCCCCTGAGTTAATGTCGAAGGGTCCTTGGGCAAGACTCTGAACCCCTAGTTGCTCCCGGTGAGCTGGTTGGTGCCTTGCATGGTTTCCTCTGCCACCGGTGTATGAATGTGTGCGTGAATGGAGTGAATGTAATACACAATCTCTGTAAAGCACTTTGGATAAAAGCGCTATATAAATGCACCATTTTTTTTTTTTTTTTTTTTTTTTAGATATGTCCCAGAATATAACCGTATATGCTCATATTTCAACTAACATTACAAACAATAACAATAACCCAGTCAAACAAAAAAGTCCATAAATGACTTCCTGGTAATGATGTCAAGATCATCCCCATATGGGCTGTGATCTGGCCTCAATCCAGACGTCACTGATTGGTCCAGGTACTGACGTTCTTGCGTGATAAAAGATCAAATATTTCCAACCAGATTGTCAATAAACATGAACCATTTCTTCTTTTGAAATATTTTCCTTCACATCACTATACATAACAAGATCATTAAAGCTCATTAGCAATAACCCCACCTACTGTATCTCCCATAACGGCCAAAACTCAAAACCTCCTCTCTGGATAATATTTGTTGGGAAAATGAAAAAGAAAATGTGTGTTCAACAGCAAAACCCCCTATTTACTATTTCTTACTATTTATTATTTATTACTACAACATGCAGATAGGAGGTTTTTACCTAGAAATAGTTAGGCTATTTCTTTTTTAAATAACACGTTTTACAGCACTTAATCGAAATCAAGACATTCTACAGGTCTGTTCCAAGTATTACCATTAACATGTTTTATCAAAGGTTTCACCACCTGACACCAATCATTAGCAATCAACAAGGCAGATAGGAGGTTTTGAGCCTCATCATTTTGCCACTTTTGCAAACCGGTCAAATGTCATGTTCAGGTAACATGACATTTTTGGAAAAAATCTTGCAGCCTGTTGTTCTCATCTCAAGTGAAATCCAAAAATCATTTGCAGACAGGAGGTTTTGCGTTTTGGCCATGGATATGATCATATGCACCAGAGCTGCATATCTATGTCTATGGTGTTCCCCCTGCCCTTGTACCAGTGTGGGCACCGTGCCCAAGGGTACCCAGCCGTGCCTCATAGAATCTATCTACAGGAAGAGCGCTGCAGTATGTGTAATGTTGCCAAGTGTGTGTGCGTGCGTGCGTGTGTGTGTGTGCGTGTGTGTGTGTGTGCGTGCGTGCGTGTGTGTGTGTGTGTGTGTGTGTGTGTGTGTGTGTGTGTGTGTGTGTGTGTGTGTGTGTGTGTGTGTGTGTGTGTGTGTGTGTGTCTGTGCGACGTTCGTGCATGTGCGCGTACGTGCGTGCGTGCGTGCGTGCGTGCGTGCGTGTGTGTGTGTGTGTGCGTGCGTGCGTGCGTGTGTGTGTGTGCGTGCGTGCGTGTGTGTGTGTGTGCATGTGTGCGTGTGTGCGCGCGTGTGTTTGTGTGTGTGGGAACAAGGCGGATGGGTCTGACTCATGGCTCAGTGTGGGTTTCTCTGGTGAACAGCAGCATCAACCTGTGATGTAAGAATTTAGGATTAAACCAGCAGCATCAACCTGTGATGTAAGAATTTAGGATTAAACCAGCAGCATCAACCTGTGATGTAAGAATTTAGGATTAAACCAGCATCAACCTGTGATGTAAGAATTTAGGATTAAACCAGCATCAACCTGTGATGTAAGAATTTAGGATTAAACCAGCATCAACCTGTGATGTAAGAATTTAGGATTAAACCAGCATCAACCTGTGATGTAAGAATTTAGGATTAAACCAGCATCAACCTGTGATGTAAGAATTTAGGATTAAACCAGCATCAACCTGTGATGTAAGAATTTAGGATTAAACCAGCATCAACCTGTGATGTGAGAATTTAGGATTAAACCAGCATCAACCTGTGATGTAAGAATTTAGGATTAAACCAGCAGCATCAACCTGTGATGTAAGAATTTAGGATTAAACCAGCATCAACCTGTGATGTAAGAATTTAGGATTAAACCAGCATCAACCTGTGATGTAAGAATTTAGGATTAAACCAGCATCAACCTGTGATGTAAGAATTTAGGATTAAACCAGCATCAACCTGTGATGTAAGAATTTAGGATTAAACCAGCATCAACCTGTGATGTAAGAATTTAGGATTAAACCAGCAGCATCAACCTGTGATGTAAGAATTTAGGATTAAACCAGGAACATCAAGGTGGTCGTTGCAGCAGGGACGTGCAGAGAATGTTAGAGAGGCAGGGGCTGACATTTCTAAAAGGGCCTTTTGGTGGAAATATTGAAAATAGCAGATCTCCAAGTTGTGTGGATTTCTACACAGAGAGGGCAATTCTTTCAACATAAGATGCTGCATTCAAGTTCAGGAGAGTTTGGACAAGGCTATTCTCTTGAATGCTGCCTTCAGGTATGGCATGGAAAGAGGGGCATTTGCATTTATCTGCTGCATAGTACTGTGTTCTATTTGTCTGTCATTCAATGATACTTCAATGGTTTCCAGTGGAAATAAGCTTAGTCTTTTCATGGATCTCCTTTTAGTAGACCTTGTACCAGTGAACTGTACCGTCATGAAACTGTACCTTTTCCTATGCAAACTTCTAATAAAGTCTTCAATCAATCAATCAATCACCATAGTAAGAACTTAACTTATTTATTTATTTATTTTTTATAATTTTTATCCCACGATTTTGTAACCAATTTTCACCCAGTGCCAATTGCCTATGTAATCCTGGGCTCTGCTCTCCCTCTGCCGCGCCTGGGGAGACAACGGCCTGACCTCATGCTTCCTTCAATGCATGAGGAGTCCACGTTGCTTCTTTTCACCTGACAGTGGAGATTTCCCTGGTTTGGACGTAGCGTGTGGAAGGAACACGTTATTCCAACCAATTCCTTTCCCCTCCATCAGGCGCCCCGGCTGGCCAGGGGGAGGCAGTATAGAGACCAGGATTACTGCATGTTTTTGTGAAGGTATCAACCCTAGGGGACACGGGGAGAACATGCAAACTCCACACAGAAAGGCCCTTTTGCCAACCCCACCTAGGGTGTGGGCGCTGATGATGCGGAGGAGAGAACACGCCCCCAGTGCCCACAGCGTCCCCTGACGGGAATCGAACCCAGGACCTTCTAGCTGTGAGGTGACAGCACTATAACCACTGCACCACCGTGCCCCCGGAGAAGAACTTCATTCATGGTCTGGAGAGGACACTTTTTACAGACGGGTAATCGGTTCAGGGGCTCAAGCCCCCTTTCATGTCTCATGGCTTAAAGTCCCTTGTATGTTTGTATGTCTGTGTCTTATAGCACTAGAAGCATGTGGCTCATCCCTGCTACTGCATGTGCCTCCAGATGTGTGTGTGTGTGTGTGTGTGTGTGTGTGTGTGTGTGTGTGTGTGTGTGTGTGTGTGTGTGTGTGTGTGTGTGTATCGAAGCCCCTCTCCCTCTCTCTCTCTCTCTCTCTCTCTCTCTCTCTCTCTCTCTCTCTCTCTCTCTCTCTCTCTCTCTCTCTCTCTCTTTCTGTGTGTCAGTAATGAATGCAGCTCTCTCTCCCATGCTCTTCATCACTGGGAGGCAGCTGTGTGACACACTGTGCCCTCCTCTTCATCATGGGGGAGGAGCCTGTGACACATGGGGGGGGCAGACTGCTCTGTAATTAGGATGAATGTGGGGGAGGTGGGAGGAGGAAATGAAGCGTCCCAACACAGATCAGCTCCTCATTTCAATTTAATGCTTCACGGGACGTGATGGATCACCGATGGACCCGATGTGTGTGTGTGTGTGTGTGTGTGTGTGTGTGTGTGTGTGTGTGTGTGTGTGTGTGTGTGTGTGTGTGTGTGTGAGAGAGAGGGAGAGAGGGAGAGAGTGCGTGCGCTCACGTACGTGTGCAGTGTCTCTGTATGCTCGTAAACAGTTGTGGACTGACAAAGTTAGTTGGACAGACTAGTAGTCAAAGGACAATTTCACCCGTTTTTGAACCTATCTTCATTCAATTATCCCTATTCACGGCCCGCCCACTCGTGCTAAAGTCAAGTTTTGAAGGGTAAAACCCTGCTAAA
>NC_137816.1:67538639-67559879 GCF_963921795.1 Nannobrachium achirus
TGGGATCGAACCAAGGACCTTGGTAAATGGTAAAGGTGCATTTATATACAGTAACACCTTTATTCAAAGCGCTCTACATAGATTGAGATTGATTGATTGATTGATTGATTATTTATTAGACAAAAATGGAGAACAGTACAAGTATAGTCAATACAATAGAAATGTAGTACAGTACAAGTACAGTTAAACATCCTGCCTAAAAGGAACATCCCAAATAAGACCTTTTAAGTTCTTTTTTTTTTTACGTTGGAAGCCCTCTGTATTTAATTCATGGACGATAGATTGTGCATTACATTCACCCATTCACACACACACACATTCATTACATTCACACACACTTTCATTACATTCACCCATTCACACACACATTCACACACCGATGGCAGAGGGAAACCATGCTTGGCACCAACCTGCTCATCAGAGCAGTAGGGGTTCAGAGTCTTGCTCAAGGACTCTTCCACACTAAGGTGGTTGCACACTGCGTTTTTCGTTGCGAAATGCGTTTTTCAGGGCAAGGAGAGAGAGAGAGATAGAGAGAGCAAGGGACCGAGTGGTGCGCGAAACGGGCGGCAGTGTGCAAACGTGACTGACATAACGTGAGGTTGATTTTTTATTTGCGGGCTCCGAAATTCAGTCCGATATTCGGCCCGAAAAACGCAGCAGTGTGCAACCAGCTTAACTCTGGGGGAGCCTGGGATCAAACTGGGAACCCTCCATGTTCTAATGGCGGTTTCTCTACCCCTGAGCCACCTTCTAGCTGTGACTGCGACAGCACAATGACTGCGCCACCGTGCCACCAGATTTATCTATTCTATTAAATTCTGTTTCGAGAATAAAATAAAAATAAAGAAATCACTAAGACCAGTACCGGAATGCCAAATGTTGTATTCAGGTCTCGATCTAAGAGGTTTAGGAACCACTGCACTACTGCAGTACATCATTATAGAGTTTGTAATGCACCAACAGCGACTCTATAAAAAGATAATTGAAATGGGGATATAAATATAATATATATTGTATATCGTCCCTTCTGGGTAATTTCTTCTCCAATGAACATGATTGTGTGTTTTATTTAGTACAGTACAGTTTGTGTGCATATTACTGTGGGAATTAAATGAGCAAAAAGTGATATTGTCACAGAAATAATGCCTTCCTCAGAGTAAGGGTGTATTAGCTCCCACTGGCACAACAGCAAAGGTCTCGTCATTTAACCCATTCAGAACGGGTACACATTATTGGGTATCATTATTTTATGCTTTAACTATTGAAAAACAGCAGATATACAAGCTCGCAGCGCGGCACCGAGTGCCGCGCTGCGAGCTTGTAGATCTGCTATTTTTGAAAAATCGTGAAAATTGGAATTTTGACTTAAAATAAAGAATTAAAAAAAAATGTTTCTATGTCAGCAATCTGGCCAGCCATCGTCAAAGAAAAGGTCCTTTTCACTTAACTGGAGCTCAGTTAGTCTGTTCTTGAGAGACTACTATGTCAGTGGTTCTCAAACTTTTTCATGTGAAGGACCCCCAAAATGATATGTATTTGGCCACGGACCCCCATCTCAAAATATTTAGTTCCAGGGACCACCCAGAAGCAAAATTTGAGTTAGAAATGTTCGCTTTAAAAATACATATTTTCAAAGATTTGCACACATTTTCACGACTTTTTCAAAAATAGCAGATATACAAGCTCACTGTGAGCTTGTATATCTGCTATCTTTAAATAGTTAAAGCATTCAATATTTCTAGGCCTAAATGGATTTTAATTAGACCCTGTTTACTTGCTCTCGGGAAGAATATTTCCAGGAAAGTATCTTTTTGTAGGCAGCTAAACACAGCTAAATGGTCCAATAGAAATGGTAAATGCTGCTTTTATTTCCCCCTCCTTTATATACAGTAGCCTATATGAAACACACACAATGTGCATTACTTTCACTCATTCTCTCTCGCATGCACACGCACACGCACACACACACGCACACACACACACACACACACACGCGCACGCACGCACGCACGCACGCACGCACGCACGCACGCACGCACACGCACGCGCACGCACACGCACACGCACACGCACACACACACACAGCAGAAGAAACAGCCACTCATGCAGGGCCGGACTGGGACATAAATTCTGCCCAGGAATCTTGGCCCAGACCGGCCCCCCACAACCATCTTGGCCCAGACCGGCCCACCACAACCATCTTGGCCCAGACCGGCCCCCCACAACCATCTTGGCCCAGACCGGCCCACCACAACCATCTTGGCCCAGACCGGCCCCCCACAACCAGCACCGAACCCAACATAGAAGATCTACAAGCCCACAATGCATCGAGGCAGCGCTGCATTGTGGGCTTGTATGCTGTTAAATGTTTGGGTGGGAAGCTTTTGAAAAAAATTGAAAAAACTACTCTTTTATGGAAATATTTGGGTGTCGCGGGCCATCTGCAGTATTCATTTGGTGGCAGTGGTGTAAAGTAACAAAGTAGATTTACTTAAGTACTGTACTTAAGTACAATTATGAGGTATTTGTACTTTACTTGAGTATTTTTAGTTGTCAGTACTTTTAGGCCTACTTCTACTCCACTATCTCAGAGGCAAATATTGTACTTATACTCCACTACACTGATTTGAAAACTTTAGTTACTAGTTACTTTGCAAATATAAATGATTATATTATGAAACATATTAATCCACTTTAGCCCTAATTTATACCTAGGCTGTTTGAAAATAGCCGATCTACAAGCTCACGACGTGTCGCATCTGCTATTTTCAAACATTTTGTACTTTTGCTTTTGGTTACATCAAATATGTTTTGATGCCAATACTTCCGTACTTTTACTCAAGTACATTTTGAATTCCAGACTTTTACTTGTAAGGGTGCCTTCACACCAAAGTACCTATGAGAGTGGAATCCGCGTTCCGCCAATGCATTTCAATGAGAGTGAAGCGGTTTCATGCCAGCAGAGGATTTCTGCAAAAAACGCTCCCTTCTCATTGAAATGCATTGGCGGAACGCGGATTCCACTTTCATAGGTATTTTGGTGTGAGGGCACCCTAACAGAGTATTTCTATATTGCGGTATTGATACTTTTACAGTACTTAAGTAAAACATCAATACAGTACTTTTTCCACCACTGTTTGGTGGTCCTTGATTTGAGAAGCACTGAGTTAGCACTATAGACCTCTTTTTATTTCTCTCTCTATATGGCTGACAGCTCCAGCTCATTCATATTGCAGCTGCTAGACTCCTAACAAGAACATAAAAAGCGTGGAGCGTATTAACACGGATTCTTAGTGCTCTGCTCTGTGAAGGCACCAGGATTTACACTGTGGAATATTTATCTGCTGCTCGTCTCTCAGACTTTGTATTTTACATCACAACCCTGGAAAACTCTTGACGTTGCGTTAGAGCAGGAGTTCCACCCCTATAAATATTGTTTTCATCCGAGGCACCCCTACATTACATTCATAATTTTTCACTCCCAGCACCTTATATTTATAGCAAAATTTAGCGATTATGTTGCGAGGAAAACGTTGAGATAATAGCCCAAATAAATCCAGGGTGCCCCGTCACCCACTTTGAAAGCCCCTGCGTTAGAGGGCTCTATACTGACACGGTTCTTAAGTTGTGAGGTAGCGTTTAGTTATGATGATGTCACCAACCTCAACCGTTCACTCAGATCAGCTAACACAGTGATGATGACAGAACCCATGCTAAAAAACCCAGGACAAAAATCCACTCGTCCTAGACTCTTTGCCCTCCTGGCCCCCAAACTGTGGAATAAACTCCGTGCCGCACTTAGAACTACAGACTCACTCCCTTCCACCGTGGACTGAAGACTCACCTCTTCAGACTCCACCTAAACCCATAGCACTTAACGTCAGGGTTGTCAACATTGGACTGTCAGAATCCAGGAGATTTCTTTTTGGGGGGTGCGCGGAACTCCCCAACCGGAGTCTGGGGGGTCCTCTCCCCAAAACTTATTAATAGATATATTTTCCTGTGTTCTGTTGAATTTTGTGCATGTTTGGTACATTTATCAGGCTTACTTTACTAGCATGTGTACAATTTCAGCCTAATATGCCAAATGTAGGTGTACAGATCTGATGACAGAAGCAAAGTAAGACATCTTTAATAATGATTTCTCATCTTTAAGTGAATATCTGTATGATCTGTCTTGCATGCATTGCCCCCACCCCTAAAGCGGGGGGTCTGGGGGTCCTCCCCCATAAAAACTTTAACATAGTAGATGTAATTTCCTATGTTCTGGTGAATTTTGGGAGTTTGATACAAAATCCAGGAGAAATCCAGGAGATTTGCCAATCCAGGAGACTCCCAGGAGAGGGGTTCAAAATCCAGGAGACTCCTGGGAAATCCAGGAGAGTTGACAAGCCTGACTTAACGTATAACTCAATTACCCCAACGATCATACATGACAGCTAGATAGCTTTTTTAGTTCATTTAAAGCTTTGTTTTACTGATTAGTTGATAACCTACGTTATTTCTTTCTAGATTGATATTTTGGTCCCATCCTATTTTACAGTACACTTTAAGACAGAATAAAGCCATAATGAGAAATAATGTGTTGGTAATTAGAGCTAATATATTTTATTAGACAGAAACGAAGCAAAGACAGAATAGCAGAAAGTGCAAATACATTCTCTGGCACTGCTGCAGAACTGCCGCGGCAGACACTGCCACGCGACCAGCAGTTCGACCGGCAGTTCGACCTGGCAGTCGCACTACGGCAGTCCCGGCAGTAGGACTGGCGGCCGGTCCGTGCGGTGGTGGCTGCCGCGGCAGTTACCAGCGATGCCGGTCCGACCTACCGTTCCGTGCGGCGGCCGCCGGTCCTACTGCCGGGACTGCCGGTCGAAACTGCTTGTCCGTGCGGTGGCCGCCGGTCCTATCGCCGGCGATCTAGTGCGACTGCCGGTCGAACTGCCGGTCGTGCAGTGGTACGTGCCGCTGCAGTTCCGCGGCAGGTGCTGGTGCCAGAGAATGTATTAGCTATTTCTGCTATTTCTGCGAAATTATAATAGTATGATACAGTAGGTCAAGTGGTCCCCCAACAACAGCTGACAGTACAGTAAGTAGTCATACAGTCAGGCTATACAGACAATTAATTTGATTGGCTTATAATTGCGCATCCCCACAATGACGTCATAAAAATATTAACTTGTTTTTTAAGATGATTCTTAAATTGACAGTAACCCTTTAGGTGACAGCCCCCCTTTAAGTAAAAATTGTGAGTACGTTTTCCACCACTGCTTACAATCAATCAAAAGACACACCCCAAAAAAAGAACATTTGGGTGATGCTGTTCCCCAAACAGAGGAACGCTTTAGCTCAAGGTCAGTAAACATCTTCAATGTAGCTTTTCATTTGCATTTCATGAGACATTTTTCTTTTAGACAAATTGAATTGCGCTTTCATTTGCATATCCGCCGCTGCCCTCTCTGCAGGCAGAGAGACAGACAGACAGGCAGACAGACAGACAGACAGACAGACAGACAGACAGACAGACAGACAGACAGACAGACAGACAGACAGACAGACAGGCAGGCAGGCAGACAGACAGACAGACAGACAGACAGACAGACAGACAGACAGACAGACAGACAGACAGACAGACAGACAGATAGACAGGCAGACAGGCTGAGAGACTGTGAGAGAGCTGGTTAGAGACCACACGTTCAAGAGAGTCAAGAGTAGTTTTTTTTAAAGATGGGGTGCCATGATTCCCCCCCCCCCCCCCCCCTATAAAACATGATTATCTACTATTATGATTATACTAGGAGGAAGATTCTTTTCCAAAAAAGTGTGCAGAAAGAGTTAAAACTATGTTTTTATGTGGCCACACCCACCAGTTCAATGGTATGCGTGGTTGTCATGGTGGGTGGTGACCCAGCTGAATTTAGCCACACCCACGTGTGTTGGGTGAATGGTAATTAGGGGAGGGGTTGATTCTGTGATGTAATAAGTATCTGTGTTTTTGGAACGGCACGTCTGACCCAGCAGGTGGCAGCCTCCAGCTAAGAACCCAAATAAAAAGAGAATGCATAATTGCTCATAACAACCACACCAGGGGGTCTAATGAACTACTGTCAACCTCCTAGACACATGAAAACCAGAAAAAGTACAAAACTATGGCACCACCTCTTTAAGGAGTGGCGATACTCTGGCCGTCTTGAAGACAGATGGGACACAGCCTGAAGTTACAGGTGTGTTGATGATGGAGGTTATACAGGGGAGCAGATCAGGTGCAATGGTCTGGAAGATTATTGTACGGTTATTTACTAAATAAATTAACACATTGACCCAAGTAAAAACAAAGCAAAATATTTCCTTGCTTTCAGTAGTGAAAGTGAAAGTAATGAAAGTGCTGCACTTCTTGCTTCAAATGTTTTCAAAAGCATTCCTGAGAGCAACGTTTAGTCGTAAAATGTGGCTGTGTGTTTGTTTACATGGCTGACATGTTGGATACGCTGTGTGTTTGTTTACATGGCTGCCATGTTGGATACGCTGTGTGTTTGTTTACATTGCTGCCATGTTGGATACGCTGTGTGTTTGTTTACATGGCTGACATGTTGGATACGCTGTGTGTTTGTTTACATGGCTGCCATGCTGGATACGCTGTGTGTTTGTTTACATGGCTGACATGTTGGATACGCTGTGTGTTTGTTTACATGGCTGACATGTTGGATACGCTGTGTGTTTGTTTACATGGCTGACATGTTGGATACGCTGTGTGTTTGTTTACATGGCTGACATGTTGGATACGCTGTGTGTTTGTTTACATGGCTGACATGTTGGATACGGCACTAAATTCACGCAGCGCAGCCTGAGTGCAGCAGGTGCTCTGAGCCTTTTTATTAGGCAGCGGTGAATTATAGAGCGGAGCGGTCATTATTCACCTATAATTCACCGCTGATTTCAACGATTGACCAATCAGAATCAAGCATTCAAACAAGCCGTGCAATAACGAGAGATAAGATAGTAGGAACCTTCTTGTTCCCAAGTGGCTGCTCCAGCTCCTGACCCACTGTGGCTCCATACATTCACCCAGTGGTGTCAGTTCAGAAAAATCTAAGGTATGGCAACATGACTCGTGTCTTGCAAGACACCAGTCATGTTGCCGTACCTTAGCAACAGGCATGATACATTTATTTTAAGAAGTACATTTTATATTTTTCCCCCGTTTCTACGGTTTCTTGGGCTGGATATGGCAGCCTGGAACAGTTGTTCAAGTGCAGCTAAATCGGCATGTTAGTAAACGTGCCACAATTAACAATAATGCATTGCACCTGTGCAGCTGACCTGCGGAACCTGGGAATATACCATCTTGTCAAGATGGGGAGAATACAAGTGTGGAGAGTATAATTATAATACCTTGTTAAAGTGAACATTTTGTTAAATTTTGCATTTGTAGTTATTCTACTGTAATTTAACAACATAATAACCAGCACAGATAGACAAGGAGACATTCATGGATTTATATTTAAAAGTAACTTTTATTTTCCCCCCCTGGACCCAGGGTATGGCAGCTGCCTACACCTGCCATACCCAATTGACGCCCCTGCATTCACCACTGTTCCCATGGATCCAACCTAGTTATTATTTAGACACGAGCTCTTGGTAATACTTTCTGCATTGGTAAAATAATCATAAACGCCCCCACACTTAACCACTTTCTCGTTCATCTCGAGACGTGTATCAATATGTCAAGTTCACCTCACTGATGCACCTCCACCGGATGTCAGTCAGTCTCAGTCACACGTCACACGTCACACTTTTGCCCTTCTCATATCTCCGCAACCGTTGCCCCGATCCATGCCAAATTTTGCACACACCCATAAATTCTCACATGGCCGTCTTCTAGTGCCACCATGAGGCCGATTCTTGCAAAACACATTTTTGGAAACTGCTCCTACAGATTTTGCCCAAAAATCACGCTAATCAGTACAGAGTATGTTTACACTCATGTCATCACCATGGATCTGTCCCATATAGCGCCACCATCAGGACGATTTTTTCAAACACTTTTTTGTACACTGCTCCTACACATTTTGCTCTAAAATCACGCTGCGACCTGACGGTCGCTTATCTCCCGATTAGGGAGTATTACTGGTATGAAATATGTTCTCTTCTATACAACAACAATATGTCCAAAAGGCGTAGTGAAGAAGGACGCGTATAGATAGAGAAAATTATCTGATAGATGAAGACTGAGGAGAAGTGAAGAGGACAAATCATACGAATAAATGTTGCTGCTGAAATAAGACAAGACTTTAACTCAGCCTGAAGAAGCAAAGATGGATCTGACGAGTTCTGCGGGAAAGCAAACCACACGTGGAAACAATGTGGCAAGAGTTTCAGTCAGTCAGGTAACCTGAAGAGTCACCAGCGCGTCAACACTGGAGAACAACCTTTTCACTGTGAACAGTGTGACAATGGTTTCAATCGGTTAGATAGTCTGAACAACCACCACCACCTACACACACCAGAGAAAAACTCTACCATATGTGGCAAGAGTTTCATTCAGTTAGGTGACTATAAGAGACACCTGCAAGTTCACACTGGAGAAAAACCCTTCCATTGTACACAATGTGGCAAGAGCTTCAGTGGCCTGTGGCCTGAAAAGACGCCTACCGTTGTTTCTGCTAAATGCCTAAGCTGTTTCCTGTTGAGATTTGCACATTTCACCCAGTTTTTTTTTTTTTCATCTCACTCACGTTACTTTGTCTGCTGACCTCACTCAGCAACGAAATAAACAGAACATAAACACAAATAAAAATAAAAAAAATCACAGGAGGCAAGCAGCGATCACACCACGATGTGCACTGCAATGTAGTTTCAAATGCACTGCATTGCAGGTGCCTTCTGGCAGGTGTCTTCTTATTGTTTTGAGAGTGAAAACAATAAGAAGACACGTGTGACATGTGTGATCTGGGCAGCTTGCACCAGGAAATGTGCCAAGCTCAATAGGGAACAACGGTACAAGCTTACGTAACGTCACAGATGCAACCGTTGTGAGCTTGTAGATCACACTCGGCTCGGCTCGGCTGCGACGCCGGAACTGCTGCCCACTTTCTGCGCAATGCACTATGGGACGCTGAAAACTTGTGATAAGAGACACCTGCACGTTCACACTGGAGAAAAACCCTACCATTGTACACAATGTGGCAAGAGTTTCAGTCAGTCACGTGGCCTGAAGAGACACCTATATGTGTCCACACTGGAGAAACCTTTCCACTGTGAACAATGTGAAAAGAGTTTCATACGCTGAGGGACCAACATAAAATCCTCTCTGTGACAAGGGTTTCAGTCAGCTTGATAATCTGAAGTCACAGAGTGTCCACGCTGGAGAAAACCTTTCCACTGTGAACAATGTGAAAAGAGTTTCATGTCTTCATTAGCATCCAATGAGGCATCCAACCATGTGTGGCCTGCTTGTGCGTGAGGCGCAAGATGGCACCTCAACAGAGTGCAGCTGTAGTTATTCTTATTATGAATGGCATTGTTTTATCCAGGGGTGTCGCACCAAATTCTGGGCCCCGGGTACAAGGATTCACTGCGGGGCCCCTGTGCTTTAACTTTTGAAAAATAGCAGATATACAAGCTCACAGCGCGGCACCGAGTGCCGCGCTGCGAGCTTGTAGATCTGCTATTTTTGAAAAATCATGAAAATCTTTGAATATTTCAAATCCTTCTGAGGTTTTTTGAAAAACCTATGTTTCTATGTCAGCGGAGCTCAAACCTTTTCATGTGAGGGACCCCCAAAATAAGTATGTATTTGGCCACGGAACCCCATCTCAAAATATTGAGTTCCAGGGACCCCCCAGAAGCATAACCTGACTTTCGCCAGATAGTTGCAGCAGTGCGTAACGCTCTGCATACATCTGGGCTCTCTCGGGCAGACTCGATGTAAGGGGCGGGCCATTTTTTGAATTTCTGTAGCAGGTGATTGGATGTGGCCGTTTCTATCACAGTCTGGGAGTGCCAAAACCAACCACTCATATTGGCCTGTCTGCATGACGTTGCACCCAGAATCCGCCTCCTGGGTTTCCACGTGGTCTGCAATCAGACTCTATTGGCTCAGAGCCGCTCAGAGCCCGCCCATAGCTGCCGCTGATTGGTCCGGCCCGGGACTTTACGAGTGTTATCAACTCTGGCCGAGTGTTATATACGCAATGCTGCCACCATCTGGCGAAAGTCAGGTTACCAGAAGCAAGATTTGAGTTACAAATGTTCGCTTAAAAAATACATATATTCAAAGATTTGCACACATTTTCACGACTTTTCAAAAATAGCAGATCTAAAAGCTTGTATATCTGTATAAGCTTGTATATCTGCTATTTTTCAATAGCTAAAGTATAAAATAATTAAGGCCCCTCCACCACCTTGGGCCCTAGTAACTCAGTCCCACTTTCCTACCCCTTGTGACGCCCATTGTTTTATCTATTGTCATGTATCACATCATGCAGCTAATAGTTTTATCTATTGTCATGTATCACATCATGCAGCTAATAGTTTTATCTATTGTCATGTATCACATCATGCAGCTAATAGTTTTCAAG
The DNA here is from genome assembly GCF_963921795.1 of Nannobrachium achirus. Lineage (NCBI taxonomy): Eukaryota > Metazoa > Chordata > Actinopteri > Myctophiformes > Myctophidae > Nannobrachium > Nannobrachium achirus. The sequence goes on from NC_137816.1 coordinate 67,549,223, forward strand.
GTTAATGATAATTAACAATCAAACCATAATTACACACATGTTTCTTTCCCCTGGCAGGCACTGAGGAAACCATGAGAATCATAATTATTGACCCTGCATTAATCTGAGTTCCAGCATCAAAACCAACACGCACACACACACACACACACGCACACGCGCACACACGCACGCACACGCACACGCACACGCACACACACACACACACGCACACGCGCACGCACGCGCACGCGCACGCGCACGCGCACACGCACACGCACACGCACACGCACGCACGCACGCACGCACGCACGCACGCACGCACACGCACGCGCACACACACACACACACACACACACACACACACACACAAATGCACCAAACGCACCACAGGCACTGGCACACACATGCACATTACTGTGCTGAGAACGTATACATATTTTATAGGGGTGCAACGATACATTTTCACAGTGATACGATACGCATCACGATACATGGTTGACGATACGATACATGGATACATTGGTTCATTAATGGCGATACGATACGACTCAATGATTTAAAATCGATACAGTAACTATTTTAGCCTTGAAAGATTATAATAAGTAAACAGTAAACACACTGATGGACATTATATTACAACACACATGGACAAACCCACACCTTGACATGAACACAGAGATTACACACATTTATCAATAAACCAAATGTAGTTAACCTTAGCCAGATGATAGCAGCAGTGCGTTTGCCTGGCTGCATACCGCTCTGCTACTAGCATCTGGTACTTCTCCGGCAGACCCGATGTAAGGGGCGGGCCATTTTTTTAAATTCTCCAGCAGGTGATTGGATGGGGCCGTCGCTATCACAGTCGGGGAGTGCCAACTCCAACCACTCATATTGGCGTGTCTGCATGACGTTACACCCAGAATCCGCCTCCTGGGTTTCCACGTGGTCTGCAATCAGACTCTATTGGCTCAGAGCCGCTCAGAGCCCGCCCGTAGCTGCCGCTGATTGGTCCGGCCCGGGACTTTACGAGTGTTATCAACTCTCACCGAGAGATCTCAGATGGTAAAGTAGAGCGGTAACCTACGCACTACTGCCACCATCTGACGCAAGTCAGGTTAAAATGTAGTGATATGTAATGGAAAACTAATTAACTAATTAAACCCCTAAATACAGCGCAAAAGTATACTTTTCGATGCAATTATTTGCATTGCAAAACGTTTCGATATTTTGCTGTTTACATAACCATTTATGGATAATGTAATATGCTGTACAAGTCATGTGGACATTTGGCCCGGCACAGTTGCACAATGCACGCACGCACGCACGCACGCACACACACACACACACACACACACACACACACACACACACACACACACACACACACACACACACACACACACACACACACACCTTATGAATTATCCAGGGGGTTAAGAGAGAGAGACAGAGAGAGAGAGAGAGGGGGGGGGGGGGGGGTTCCATCCAACATGCAGAGCCCCCCCCCCCCCCCCCCCTCCAGTTGCCCATGGGAAATCTTAAAGGCACAGACACACATTTTTTCTCTTTTCATCAAAAAGGAGGTTCTCCATTATTAATTAATGTATCGATGTAATCAATAATTGATGATCGGATACAGATTGTACCATCAAACATTTAGACTCTGTTGGATGTGGAGATTAATCCCTGGATGAAAGGTCAGCAGATCTAACGTTTGTTCTGTTTAGAAGTTACATGAATGTGGTGGGAAAAATACTCACATTTTCTACTTGAAATACAGAGATACAGATTCAGAGCATTTTTGAACCAACCTTTGAAAAAATAACTAATCGAATATTCTGCGTGGCTTTGATACTCGCGCAGGAGCATTCAAAAGACGCCCACGGAAAAGTCTGGGCAAACCAAGTATTTCTCAATGGTTCAGAGAACTGTGTCTTTGTCTACCTCTGGAAAAAATCACATATTTTTTGAAGGACAAACAAGAGGTGTTTCAGAAGATATGGGGATGTTTTATTCGGTATATTAGGGACTGTAACTTGGTTGGCAATGCTTTTGTTTTTGTTGTTGTTGTTATTTTTCTTTTCTTTGGTTTTGTGTTTTGTCATGTTATTGTGTTTTTGTTTTTGTGTTTTTGTTTCATGTATGTTTAAAAAAATGTTGTAATATTTTCTGTGAAAAAAAAGAAAAAACCTAATAAATCTATTGTAAAAAAAAAATGCACCATTTATACCATTTAATGAAACATGCAGAAAAAGTGCATGGGGAAGAAGAATACCTCAAAAAGTACATGAAACTTAGTTACTTTACACCACCATGCGTGCGCGGCGTGCACACATAGACATGCTATCAGAGTAAACATCTAGTAAGTTTAGTGAGCGAAGGTTTTTTAATGTTGGTTAATGGAGTGGACAGCAGCTCCTGTAGGAGTTATCACAAACATCTGCTGCTGCCTGTTGTTTGTTTGTCTGGTAAACACCTCATGAATATTCATGAGCAACGCCTCTGATCTCGCCACCCCATACATATTCATATTAATTAGCATACATGTTTCCCCAACAAGAATAAAGCAGACCACCCACCATGTCAACTGTACTGTACTGTACTGTACTGTACTGTTCTGTTCTGTTCTGTTCTGTACTGTACTGTACTGTACTGTACTGTACTGTTCTGTACTGTACTGTACTGTACTGTTCTGTTCTGTTCTGTACTGTACTGTACTGTACTGTTCTGTTCTGTTCTGTACTGTACTGTACTGTACTGTACCTTACCGTACCGTACTGTACTGTACCGTACTGTTCTGTATTGTACCTTACTGTACCGTACTGTACCGTACTGTACTGTTCTGTTCTGTTCTGTTCTGTACTGTACTGTACTGTACTGTACTGTACTGTTCTGTACTGTACTGTACTGTACTGTACTGTACTGTACTGTTCTGTTCTGTTCTGTACTGTACTGTACTGTTTACTGTACTGTTCTGTACTGTACTGTTCTGTTCTGTTCTGTACTGTACTGTTTACTGTACTGTACTGTACTGTACTGTACTCTACTGTACTCTACTGTACTGTACTGTACTGTACTGTACTGTTTACTGTACTGTACTTGTACTATGTCCAATTCTGACAGCACTTTTTTATTTAGATTTAGTCATAATGTATGGCCATATTTTCGTACATGCGCAGGGGCGTCAATTGGGTATGGCAGGGGTATGCAGCTGCCATACCCTGGGTCCAGGGGGGTCCAGGGGTATGCAGCTGCCATACCCTGGGTCCAGGGGGGTCCAGGGGTATGCAGCTGCCATACCCTGGGTCCAGGGGGGAAAATAAAAGTTACTTTAAAATATAAATCCATGAATGTCTCTCTTTGTCTATCTGTGCTGGTTATTATGTTGTTAAATTACAGTATAATAACTACAAATGCAAAATGTTACGAAATGGTCACTTTAACAAGGTATTATAATTATATTCTCCACACTTTTTTTTTATTATTCTCCCCATCTTGACAAAATGGTATATCCCCAGGTTCCGCAGGTCAACTGCCATATCCAGCCCAAGAAACCATAGAAACGGGGAAAAAAATAAAATGTACTTCTTAATAAATGTATCATGCCTGTTGCTAAGGTATGGCAACATGACTGGTGTCTTGCACATGCGCGAAGGCGCGCGTGCAAGACACCAGTCATGTTGCCATACCTTAGCTTTGTCTGAACTGACGCCACTGTCCATGCACACCATTATCCCTAAACTTTAATTTTTTTGTAACTTTTTACTATTTTGAAAAACTATTTTTTAAACAGTTCAAATAGCTGAAGCTCACAATGTGTCTATCGGCTATTTGAAGCATTCTAAAATGATTGTTAAAAATAGTAAAAAAAAATATTTGTATAGGGATAAGGGGTAATGCATGGACAGAAATAGGGCCCTTAGTCTTTTTACTAATATTTCATTTAGTTTTTGTCATAGTCTTCTCGTTTATTTTGTTTTATTTTTTGCCTTTTAGTTTTGGTTACATTTTAGTAATCTGAAAGGTTTTAGTTTTAGCCTTGTTTTAGTTTTAGTCTCAATATTTTAGTCGACTGAATATACGGCTGATTTCGTCGACTAAAATGTATGTTTGGCGGGCCTTGATGGCGCCGTAATGCCTGTTTTTTAGGGCAACTGAGTCAACTCAGTCGACTTCATTACACAAGTCGACTCCCACCAGAGAAATGCAAAAAAAGTTAGACCAAGGCACTCTTGAGGGACAGTTAAAAAGCCTTTATTTTAGGGCTAATGCATATTGGCAAGAATAAAAAATTCACCTACGCGTTGCGGCACATAATGCCTTCTTCAGGGTGACTAGACAAAAACTGAACAAACATGGCTTTTATAGGAAACAGGATATGACATCACAAGCTCATATGCAGGTTGACTGGGAGGCCAGAGCCACACCAAGACAAAAAGTAGACTTATACAGAAACACCAAAAAAGAAAAAAGAATAAACAATTATACCATTTTGTCAGTACTCAAGCACAAAATAAATCACTTTACAATAACTTCAAATCACTTAGCAGAACAAACAATTATAAAAAAGGTGAATAATCAATTTCCTCATTGAGGCCTGGAAACTCCATAGCTTTAAGTTTAAAAATCCAAAAGGTTTCCCTTTGTAGGAGGTGTTTTAGTCTATCCCCACCCCTCCTGGAATTGGGGACCACCTCAATAGCCATCACCTTAAGGGCATGAGGGCTGACATGACCAGCCTGTATGTAATGTTTTGCCATAGGGTACTTCTCATTACCCGTCCTGATGGCATAGACATGTTCCGAAACCCTGTCCCTCAGTCTTCGTTTGGTTCGACCTACATAAAAACATCCACATTCACATTCCAACCTGTATACCACATAAGTTGTGTTACAATTGACAAACGTATTAATGTAATAGGTTCCTGGCCCATGAGTGTCCTTAAACATGTTGGATTTCACAATGTAATGACAATAATTACAGTTGCCACATTTGTGATTGCCTTTTGGTTTGGAGAGCCAACTCTGCTTGGTTATGGGGACCAGGTCACTGCGTACTAGTTTGTCTTTTAAGGTTGGTGCTCGTCTGTAAGAAAAAGAAGGAAGCTCGGTGAACACATTACTCAAAGTCGAATCACTTTGAATGATGCTCCAATTACGAGTTATAATATTCTTAATACGGGCTGCTTCTTGGCTGTATTGAGTAACAAAGTAAATTTGTTTTGGTTTTTGAGGCATACGAGATTGTTTTAACAAATTTTCTCTCTCCAGTGATCTAGCTTTGGTGAGAGACTGATTCAGCACATTGGGTTTATACCCCCGTTGTCTGAATCTTGCCTGCATCTCTCCAGCCTTCTCTTCAAAATCTTCATCTTTGTCACAAATGCGACGCAGCTTTGGAATTGACCAAAAGGAATGTTTTTAATGAGCCCAGGGGGATGAAAACTATCAGCTCTAAGTATTGTGTTGCGATCTGTTACTTTTCTAAAAATAGAGGTGTGGAGTGAGCCACTTTCAGTTTTAGAAATTTTTAAATCCAAAAAGTTAATTTCTGATTTACTGAGAAAGTCGAAAGTCGAAGTTGAAAAAATAATAATACTTTCTATTGTGAAAATAGCTGAGCGTTGCGAGGCGTTGTGAGCATGTAGATCGGCTATTTTCACAATTTCTGCCTCTATATATTTGACAATTTAGCCAATGTTTAATTTGTCATTTTAGAGGTCTTAAAAAGTCCTTAAATTGTCACTTTTGAAATGTGAAGATACCCTCTATACACTTAAACTTTTTGTTTACTGTTGAGTGAGAAAACAATGTTTCAGATTAAGTTAATCATCTGGGGACCCCCCCAAAATAATTGGGGGGTGGTGTGTGATGTGATGACGTCATCAAACGATAAAGTCGACTTCAACTCAACTTTCGAGTCGACTTGCAAAAATCCCAAGTCGTTAATGCACTACTGGTTTTACACGTGGATGCAAGCTGAACATACTGTAGGGAACTTAAAGAACGCTTCTATCTCCTCTGATTCACAGAGCACATTACTAACACATACTGTACATACACTGACACACTTACTGTACACCTTTTAATGACCTGCTTTCTACATCCATTTATCTCTCTCTCGCTTGCAGGCGCACACACACGCACACACGCGCACACACACACACACACACACACACACACACACACACACACACACACACACACACACACACACACACACACACACACACACACACACACACACACCGGTACACACACGCACGCGCACGCGCACACACACACACACACACACACACACACACACACACACACACACACACGCACACACGCACACACGCACGCACGCACACACACACACACAGTGATGGTCTGATTATCATTGGCTCCCACAGGAATCACGCCACAGTGATTTTGCCGCTATGAATTATTTTACAGCTGAAAGGTGTCGTAGTGCAGCGGTCCTAAGCCCTCCAAAATAATCACATTTTAACTGCCCCACCCCCACCCCCACCCTGACAAGCACTAAGAGTTGAGGCATTATATTGTGTAACACGGTTCTATTGTGAAAATAGCACATCTACAGTTTACAGTTTACAGTTTAGGCATTTAGCAGACGCTTTTAATCCAAAGCAATTTACAATAAGTAAGTATTAAGTAATACACATCACTATAATAAGCAAGATAATATGTCAGTACATTGACAACAATATACCATTAGTGCCTTTTGAGATCGGCACATTTTCTGGGGCAGCCTGCCAAGATCACACATGTCACATGTGTCTTCTTTCTTTTTTTACTCTCAAAAAGCGCCTGCAATGTAGTGCATTTGAAACTATCTACATTGCAGTGCACATCATCGGGTGATCACTGCTTGCCTCCTTTGAATTGTTTTATTGTCAGCAGACAAGGTGATGTGAGTGAGATGAAAAAACCTGGGTGAAATCTGCCAATCTCAATAGGGACTAAAGGTAACAACTGCATTGTGAGCTCGATCTAATTCCGGACTTCAAAATAAGAGAGTGGAAATGTTACAACTGCAACACCTAGCCCAGCAACCTAGCCCAGCCCAGCCCTACCCTCCCCTGCCCCTTCTTTGTAATTGTATATACTTTCTTTTTGCCTTACTGTTTCTTGTTCTTTCTTATTTTTTTTCCTGACTATATCTACTGCATAGTACTGTGTTCTATTCGTCTGTCATTCAATGTTATATGAGATACTTTAATGGTTTCCTGTGGAAATAAGCTTAGTCTTTTCTAGGATCGCCTTTTAGTAGACCTTGTAGCAGTGAACTGTACCGTCATGAAACTGTATCTTTTCCTATGCAAACTTCTAATAAAGTCTTCAATCAATCAATCAAACACAACAGTGGTCGGGGTCCATGAGCCAACTCTAGGTTGTTGGCCTATTTACCACTGTTTTAAACCAATCAGAATCCAGTATTTGAACAAGTGACTAGAGAAAGTGGTAGAAGGATGGGTGTTGGACATACAAGGCTTCTGTCCTTTTACACGTCTGTTATTAACTTCACCACAAGACACGTCTTCTTCTCCAGGACCTCCATTACGGCTCCCACTCCCATTAATTAGCGTAGCCCTGGAGCGGGGCGGCCATGTTTGCGCTGGAGTTCCAGTTAAGAGGATTTTGAAGTGCTCTATAATTAAAACGCCTCTCAAACGCCTCGGCCCTGAGATGGCCTTAACCACGCTGTCTCCTTCACACTGCATACAAAGTGGCCTCCACCAGGGACGTGCTGGGCCCCTGATTCAGCCCAGGAAAAAGAGTTGGAGAGGCCCTCATTGCGCGCTATAGAGAGAGATCTCTCTCTATAGCGCTGCTGCTACTCAAAGATTTGCCATTTCAGATCATGACAAGTAACAAGCCAGTGGGCCAATTACATGAGTTATGTTTTGTCGTTGTCGGGTGGAAACCTTGTAAGTGCAAAACCGTTTGTTTTGTATTTATCATTTAAAAAATGATTTAAACTAGTGAAAACAGCTGATCTACAAGCACACGAGGCGTTGTGCAGTGCTTGTAGATCTACTGTTTTCAATACTTTTGTGTGACGGCCTTGTATGAATGAAGCAGGGCTTTGCTTTGCGAAAAAAAATTACACATTTGAAACTTGGAGATACAAGGTTTCTGCCCGACAGTGACGATTTATTTTGTTGGCCGCCCAGCCCCCAAAATGGAATGAAGGCCGACATTATATTTTTATTTTTTTCCTAATGGCCGGCCTGGACCGGCCGGGAATGAACTGGCCGTTCGGGAGTTGTCCTGCTTTTCCCAATGGCCAGCACGTCCCTGACCTCCACTGTTTCACTGGAGCTGTGTCTACAGCAGCTGTTTCTCAAAGTGGGTGACGGGGCACCCTGGGGTGCCACGACAGCAGTGCAGGGGTGCCACGAGATCATTTGATAATATTCTGGAATTTATTTGGACACATGAAAGAATATTTAGTATCATTTTAAACTTGAAGTACAAAGTTATTTTCAGTCAGTTCTAACCAAAATGGCTATTATCTCAACGTTTTCCTCGCAACATAATCACTAAAATATCGTCACTGTCGGGCAGAAACCTCGTATCTCCAAGTTTCAAATGTGTACGTCTTTTGGTAAAGCAAAGCCCTGCTTCATCATACAAGACTGTCGCACAGAGCTAGTGAAAACAGCCGATCTACAAGCACACAACGCCTCGCGACGCGAGGCGTTGTGTGCTTTCTATTCCTGAAAAAGTTGCAATGTTAAAGTAGAAGCCATTGTTCTCGTGATAATATTTTTTTTTCTTCAAAAATATTATTTAATTTCTGTTTGTCAAACGATGCCCCTGGTAGGAAGGATTTGACAGCTCTCCTATGAGACCCAGACTTAATAGAAAAAAATTGTGCTATTTTATTATGAACCATTAGTGAGGACCTATTATATGAAGACAGGTTGAAAAGTGGTGAACTACTCCTTTAAGTGTATCCGCACATTTCTAAAGTGACAATTTAAGGGACCACCTCCTCACCTCTGGGACAACCAGATCGTATTTTATTGTTGTTTAGGACACGATCAACACAATCCTGAGTTATTTTTTGTGTTCAATCTGTGTTTTTAGATATTTTAGTATTTCAGCATGCTACAACTGGTCATATGATGCATTTTGCATCATATGATGCAATATCATACTACAACACATCATATGACCAGTTGTAGCATGCTGAAATATTAAAATATCTAAAAACACAGATTGAACACAAAAAAAATTACTCAGGATTGTGTTGGTCGTGTCCCAGACAACAATAAAATAAGATCTGGTTGGTTGTCCCAGAGGTGAAGTGGGCCTTTAGGGACTTTTTAATACCTCTAAAATGTCAAATTGAACATTTACCAAATTGTCAAATAGTAACATGAAAATAGCCGATCTACATGCTCGCGTTGCGAGGCGTTGTGAGCATGTAGATCTGCTATTTTCACAATAGAACTGCTATACAAAATGTAATACCTCGACTCTTAGTGCTCGTCAGGGCTGGGTTAAAACATGATCATTTTGGGGGGTCGCGGCCTGAAAAGGTTGAGAACTAGGGTGCCGCTGACCGTGACGCAATGTCTAGGGGTGCCTCAAAATACAAACAAGACAAATTATGACTATAATTGACATCCAAAGCCGCATGGCAATTATGTAACATGAGTAGGGACGGAGCTCGAAAACCTGAGCCCGCTAACGATGCTATGCATTATGGGGGAACTGGACTCATGATGAAACAGCTGGCAGTGCAATGCAGACCCCCCCCCCCCCCTCCCCCCTGTAGGCTAGCGTTCGTTCCTGCTCTATTGTTTAAGCCGCGGCTGTATGTGTGACCCAGATACATGATTATTCAAATGGATTAAAAAAAACACAATAAGCAAACAAAGGACTGGCAAGAGACTGTGTGGAGAGGAGAGGAGAGGAGAGGAGAGGAGAGGAGAGGAGAGGAGAGGAGAGGAGAGGAGAAGAGAGGAGAGGAGAGGGGAGGGGAGGGGAGAGGAGGGGAGGGGGTTCGTTCATGTGCCTGATCGTGCGTGGAAAGGCCCTTTATGTTTCCAGTAAGCTTTGAGAACGCGTAGTCATTTCCCATGCGGCGACATATTAAACAGACTGTGGTTGGGGTGGTTCCGATCTTGGACGATTCCACGAGCTTTGCTGACGCGGCGTTCGTCGTACAAGGCTTGAGTGGGAGATCACGTACATCCGCTGACACGTTGGGCTGTGCGCGCGACCCTCTGCGATGCCTTGCGGTTGAGGCTGGTGCAGCTGCCGTACCAAGCAGCTGCTTCGAAGGCCAGTGGAGAAGGGGGGACAGTCGTACTGCAGCTTATGGCTTTATCATAGTACAGTCTGAGTATCACCTAGGCTTTGTTATACATTTTTAGATGAAAGCTATAAAACTACACAGCGGTGAGGTGACAGCTCTTCACCCTGGTCTAAGATAGAGGCTTAAAGGAGTAGTTCACCCCCAAAATGACTTTTTCTCTATTGATTACTCATGCCATGGAGAGCAGAGTTCAATAATATTTTTTGTTTTTTGTCACATTCCCAAGACAAAAATTTGATTCGAGTAAATTTACCCCAATTGATTTCGGATGGGGACCCGTTTCGAAACGGGTCCCCATCCGGAACGAATGGGGGTAAATTTATTGTTATCACATTTTTGT
>NC_137816.1:67560079-67575079 GCF_963921795.1 Nannobrachium achirus
CCCCAATTGATTTTGGATGGGGACCCGTTTCGAAACGGGTCCCCATCCGGAACGAATGGGGGTAAATTTATTGTTATCACATTTTTGTTTTAGGAATGTGACAAAAAACTAAAATATTATTGAACTCTAGTCTCCATGGCATGAGTAATCAATAGAAAAAAAGTCATTTTGGGGTGAACTACTCCTTTAAAGTGCACATGCCGGGAGGCCAGTGAGAAGAGAGTTACAATAGTCAAGTTTTGATATGACAGATGTCTGGATGAGGAGCTGGGCTGGCTCCTGGGTGAGGAAGGGTCTGATTCTACAGATGTTATAGAGTGTGAACCTACAGGACCGGGTGACTGATGCAATGTGTGCCTTGAATGATAGCTGGCTGTCCAGGACCACACCAAGGTTTCTAGCAGTTGGAACCGAAGTCACCAATGCATTATCTATGGAAATAGTGAGATCTTGCCTGGGGCAAGACTTAGCTGGGAAGAAGAGTAGCTCCGTCTTGTCCGGGTTCAGCTTGAGGTGGTGGGCTGACATCCACTGTAAGATGTCGGCCAGACTTGCAGCAATGCGTTCTTCCACCTGGGTGGCAGAAGGGGGGAAGGACAAAAACAGTTGAGTGTCATCAGCATAGCAGTGATAGGATAGATTGTGAGCAGAGATTACAGCACCAAGGGATTTGGTGTACAGGGAGAAAAGCAGAGGGCCAAGTACAGATCCCTGGGGGACTCCCGTTTGGAGGGTTCGGGGGGATGAAAGCAAACCTTTCCATGAGACCTGGTAGGTCCGGTCCGACAGGTAGGAGGAGAACCACTTTAGTGCCGTCCCGGTGATGCCTAGGTCACCACACCAAGGTTTCTAGCAGTTGGAACCAAAGTCACCAATGCATTGTCTATGGAAATAGCTGTGAGATCCCGCATGGGGCAAGACTTGGCTGGGAAGAAGAGAAGCTCTGTCTTGCCTGGATGGACCACCAGTCAGGATGCTCTCTGTCTGTAGTACAGTATATAAACTCAGCACAAAAAAAGGGAACCTTGAGTTCGGTCCATTATATCTCCCCTTTAATAATACCAATTTGCATTGTGTTTTATATCATTTATATTGTTGATTCGTCACCTTTACAACGAGGTACAGCTTGTAAGGATCTGGCATTCGTGGAATGAGAACACAGCCAAACGTGTGGGTAGCACTGACCCAAATTTTGCCAACATTCGGTCCATTATATCCTTCCTTTAATTATGCCAAATGGTATTGTTTTTGATATCATTGTTATCATTGATTAGTCACCTTTACAACAAGGTACAGCTTGTAAAGATCTGGCATTCGTGGAATGAGCAACACAGCCAAATGTGTGGGTAGCGCCCCTCCAAAAGTCAAAATGGCCTGGCAGTCCTGCAATACTGTTCTTTTGGTGTTCACCTTTGTTGCTTGGAGCATTGAATGATTGCTCTCCCCCACAGTAATAAGAAAAAGAAAAATATATTGGCCATATATTACACATATTGGCCACTTTTACACCTTGTTAATGTTAAGCTCAGTGTCAGGGAAGCCCAAAACGAGAGTAAATGCCAGCAGAACAGTATTGCAAGCCATTTTGGCAAAATCTTGGTCGGCGCAACCCACGCGTTTGGCTGTGTAGCTCATGCCTCGAATGCCAGATGCTTACAAGCTGTACCTCGTTGTAAAGGTGACGAATCAACGATATAAATGATATAAAACACAATACAAATTGGTATCATTAAAGGGGAGATATAATGGACCGAAGTCAAGTTACCTTTATTTTTGTGCTGAGTTTACTTATGGTATATAGCAGGGGTGGGAAACTTTGATGATGGAGAGGGCCACTATATTTTCACTCTCACTCCAGAGGGCCACAATGTATATAGTAAAAAAGAACATCAAAAATAGCTTATCAACAAGCTCAAAACGTGTCGCATTGCGACGCGTTTTGAGCTTGTAGATCTGCTATTTTTGCAATTTTTGAATTGGAATGCTGAATTCTTTTTTTGCTATTTTGGAATTGTAATCCTGAAAAGTAACATTGTTATTTAATTTCCAACGCTTTTATATGTTCTTATGTTAACTTTATGAACTTGAATACAAATACATTGTGCATAAAAAAGACTAGTGCTAGTCATTAAGCTACTAATATAGACTGAAGTAATTAAAGCGGGTCATGTTCGCATGTTTGGAATTGTAACAGCCGAAATTAATAATATGTCAGTATTCAGATATTAACCTGCAGGCCGCATTAAGTGAAGGTGGGGGCCGCATGTGGCCCCCGGGCCGCCAGTTGCCCATATATGGTATATGGGTTGTATGTGTGTGCTGTCAATCCTGTCCTAGGTAAATAGTGTAAGGTCAGGTTATGAAAGGAGGACAGCAGGTGGATATAGCTTCGGAATGGAATAAGCGTGTTCACATGAAATATTTACACTTTCTATAAGGGTTTCCGTCTCTGTGGCAGGACTCCTGTATCCATGGGTAAACTACACACATGGAGCTAAAGCGCCTGACATTAATGTTGCATTGATTTCAGCACGCATGCACGCACGCACGGCAGGACGCATGCACACACACACGCACGCACGCACGCACGCACGCACGGCAGGACGCACGCACGCACGCACGCACGCACGCACGCACGCACGCACGCACGCACGCACGCACACACACACACACACACACACACACACACACACACACACACACACACACACACACACACACACACACCTCTACATAGCTCTTAGGCCAGCAGTGAGTCACCAGCAGATCGTGGCTGGCTGTCATCACAGTGGATTATAAAACTGTCACAGGATTCACATAAAATACAAATCTAACGTATCAGATCTAACAGTATCAAAAGGTGCACCCTTCGTACATGGTGCGTTTATATACAGATCCATCTCCAATATTGCATGTGTAAAAGTTAATTTTCCTGAACATTAGAATATTGTCGGGCCAAAATGTTCATTTTCAGGAAAATGAGCTCAAGTGGAGTGAGGAGGTTTTGACCAAAGCACCTTTAACTACTTTTCATTGGTTTGATTGATTGATTGATTGATTGATTGATTGATTGATTGAAGACTTTATTAGAAGTTTGCATAGGAAAAGGTACAGTTTCATGACGGTACAGTTCACTGGTACAAGGTCTACTAAAAGGAGATCCATGAAAAGACTAAGCTTATTTCCACTGGAAACCATTGAAGTATCTCATATAACATTGAATGACAGACAAATAGAACACAGTACTATGCAGTAGATATGAAAAAGAAAAAGAAAAAAGAAAACAGTAAGTCTAAACAAACAGTATATACAAAGAAGGGGCAGGGGAGGGTAGGGTTGGGCTAGGTTCATTTTTTACCAGTTGCGAACGGCTGCTGCCTGTAAGTGGTTTTTTAGGGCAATTTTAAAGGATGCTAGTGATCCACACTCCTTTATGGCCTTCGGTAAGGCTTTCCACATTTTGGTGGTATAGCAGAAAAACGAGTTTGACCCTTTGTTGGTTTTGACTCTGGGTTGTAAGTGATCTGTGGCGCTGCCTCTGGTGTTGTAGTTATGGACATCCTTAATGTTTATAAAGTATTTTGACAGGTACTTGGGTATCATAGTGGTGTAGTGTATCTTGTACACCAGGCCCATTGCAAGTTGCTGTACTCTGTCATCTACTCTGAGCCACCCCACTCTTAACTGGTGAGTAGCGGTGAGGTGAGTCTGATAGGGAAGGGTAAGCAGGACCCTAATTAGTTTATTTTGGGCTGTTTGGAGTTTAGTTTTAAGGGCTTGTGGGGCGTCACGATACCATACGTGAACTCCGTAGTCAAATAGGGGCTGGATTATTGCACCAGCTATGGTCTTCAGTGTGTTGAAATTGACCATTGGGGCGATCCTCTGTAGGAAGCGAGTTCGTTGGTTGATTTTATTTATTACTTTAGAAGTCATCTTTTCGCTGGAAAGATTAGCTTCAAGGATACATCCTAAGTAAGAGATTTCGTTTTTTCGTGTTATGACCTTGTCACCCACTTTGATTGTGAAGTTATCGACTTTATTGAGGTTATGATTTGTTCCAAAGAGGATGGACTCAGTTTTTCCCAAGTGAATTGATAATTTATTATCGTTAAGCCATGTGCAGATCTTACTTAGTTCAGAGTTAAGTGTCTTTTCAACCTGCAAGTGGTCCTTGCCCGAGACTAGGAGAGCCCAGTCATCCGCGAACAGGAACAGATTGCAGTCGCAAGCAGATGCCATGTCGTTCACGTATATTAGGAACAACAGAGGCCCCAGTATGCTACCTTGAGGAACACCACAGCTTACTGGGAGGGGGGGGGACAGGGTACCGTTAATCTCCACCACCTGTTCCCTCCCCACCAGGTAAGATTGCATCCAACTCACTGCTGCGCTGTCAAGACCGATGGCTTTTAGTTTCTCAATCAGAATAGAATGATTTACGGTGTCAAATGCCTTCTGGAGGTCCATCATGACCATGCCGCTATATTTGCCGTCATCCGCTTCGCGTTTGATTTGGTCAGTCAAATAGAGAAGGCATGTGTCAGTGGAATGAGATTTTCTGAATCCAGATTGGAACTCGTAAATCAGATTATTCTCATCAAGATATTTTGCAATCTGTTCGTAGACTATTTTCTCCATGACTTTGGATATGGAGCTAAGAATGGAAACGGGGCGGTAGTTTCCAGGGTCTAGTTTGCTACCTTTTTTATGCAGGGGGGTTACTTTTGCTAGTTTGAAGTCCTGGGGGACATGACCCTGTTCAATGGAAAGGTTAATTATGTGGGTAATGATTGGAGCAATGGTGGCGGCTGAATCTCTGAGAAATCTAGCTGGAATTTTATCAAGGCCAGTGGCCTTGTGTTGAGGTAGGGCACTCAGTTTCTTAAACACTTCATCAGTTGTCACTGTGGCAAGTTTAAAACAGTTTTTTCTGACGCCCAGTTTTTTGTAGAATTTTTTAACAAATTTTACACCATACCGCCCAGATGGGGCAACCAGTCTTTCGACCAGTTTACGGGCTGTGGTGGTAAAGGTTTTGTTAAGATGGGTAGCCACTTCACATTTGTCAGAAATGAGAGCTGCGTCCGTTTTGATGTTTATGTTGTGGCAAATGGTTTTAGGTTTTAAGCCTAATTGGTTGTTAAGCAACTTCCATAGGTCTCGTGGTTTGTTTTTGTATTCGTCGATTTTTTCGTCGATGTAGTTTTTTTGGGCGGATTTGACTAGGGCGGTTGTCTGGTTTCTAAGCCTTCTTGCACTGAGCAGTAAGATGTTTGATTTGTTTATTGAGGTCATGGTTGAATTTTTTTTCTGAGCTTTTTGCAGCACTTTCGTTTTTCATCGTACTTTTTGTCTCTGAATTCAATATTATTTTAATGAACACGCAGTTGTAAAGGGTGTTCAATAGCCCTGATTTATTCAAAAGAAAAAAAAGAAGAAAAAAAAGGAGTTTGGAGGTTTGGGCCAGACAGTGACGATAATTATGTTTTAGATACACTGCACATTCAGTGATTTATTCCAAACCTTTTTTTGTTAAGATTTAGAATGATTATGGCATACATGCATGAATATCAAAAGTCCATGTTTCAAAATATTACAATATTACAGGAGACCACTCAAAACAAGGATATATACAGTAATGGAAAAATGTCAACCTTCTGAAGCAGGGACATGCTGGGCCCCTGATTCAGCCCGGGAAAAAGAGTTGGAGAGGCCCTCATTGCAGCGCTATAGAGAGAGATCTCTCTCTATAGCGCTGCTGCTAGTACTTGCCATTTCAGATCATGACAAGTGGGCCAATTACATGAGTTATATTTCGCCGTTGTCGGGTGGAAACCTTGTCCAAAACCGTTAGTTTTGTATTTATCATTTATCATCATTTTAAAAATGATTTAAACTAGTGAAAACAGCCGATCTACAAGCACCCAAGGCCTCGCACAGCGAGACGTTGTGTGCTTGTAGATCTGCTGTTTTCACTACTTTTGTGCGACGGCCTTGTATGATGAAGCAGGGCTTTACTTTGCGAAAAAAATTACAAATTTGAAACTTGGAGATACGAGGTTTCTGCCCGACAGTGACGATTTACTTTGTTGGCCGCCCAGCCCCCAAAATGGAAGGAAGGCCGACATTTTATTTACATTTTTTTCCTAATGGCCGGCCTGGACCGCCCGAATGAACCGGCCGTTCGGGAGTTGTCCCGCTTTTCCCAATGGCCAGCACGTCCCTGTTCTGAAGTCAGAGTTGCCAGTTGAAGTCCAGTGGGAAGTTTCCACAGTCAGTTATGATCTGGGGTTTGATGGCATCTGCAATGCTTTTTACTAGGGGTGTAACGATACATTTTAATAGCGATTCGATACATATCACGATACATGGTTGACGATGCGATGCATGGACGATATTGGTTCACTCATGGCAATACGATACGATTCGATTCAATGATTTAAAATCGATATAGTAAATATTTAGCAAAGAAATTAAATCTATGTGAAAAGTGTGGATAGTGCAGGTTTTTAAGGGAAACATGTATTATGGATATAAATAAGTAAACACAGTGATTATCTGGCAAATACATGGACATTGTATTTGAACACATATGGACAAACCGGCACCTTGACATGAACCTAGAGATTAGTACACATATTTATTGATAGACCAGTGTAGCTATGGAAAGGAAAAGTAATTAAACTCCTCTTTTTCATTTTTTCTTCTTAAAATGCTAAATATAATGCACAAGTAGGTAGTATCGATACAATCGATTATTTGCACTACCGATTCGATACGATACAAAATCAAAAGATACGATTAGATTTTAGCTGTTTTCCTTTCGATATACTTCGATTTTTAAAATTTAAAACGATATTTCGATGCAGTTACTATATCGTTACACCCCTACTTTTTACACAATATTCAGATTTCTTTATGGATCTGTATATGGTAAATTGTGCATTTATATAGAGCCTTTACCCTTTATCCAAGACACTTTACAGAGATTGTGCATTACATTCACCCATTCACACACACATTCTCACACTGATGGCAGAGGAAACCATGCAACGCAACAACCTGCTCATCAGGAGCAGTTAGGGGTTCAGAGTCTTGCTCAAGGACTCTTCCACACTAAAGGACAACTTTGTTTTTTTACAACAAGGGTTCATATTTTAGATTGTAATTAAAGAATATAAAATATGAGTGTTAACATTATTTCATTTACTTCTTTCTATTGTTTTAGAGATTTTTATTTCAGTGGTTGGGGGCATGTGTACAAGTGGCTAAATATGTCATTTTACACAGAATAAGCCCATTCCCAAGATACAACGCAACCTTTCATGGTTGGATGTGACTTATGGGGGCTAGAAGTGTTACTGTAAATAGCAATAAATAAACTGCCGGCTTATTGTGTCTAAAAAGACATATTTAGCCACTTGTACGCATGCCCCCATGCGTACGCATGCCCCACATTTTAGCACAGTAAACGCGATAAAAGCAATAGAACGAAGCAAATGAAAACATTTTAACACTCACTTTTTCTTTTCTCTAATTACAATCTAAAATATGAACCCTTGTTGTAAAAAAACAAAGTTGTCCTTAAAGCCCATTGCACACAGGACAGTTGCGTTTTTTTTTTTTTTGTTTGCTGCCTGAATAAAACGCATTGGATTTGGTGTGCAATGCTGTGTGGAATCGGCGCTGCGGATCCCAAAAGGAGTCATAAAAGGAGTGATGAGTTTTTTACCGCATGCGACAAGACGCACAAATCGAACTGGGTTCGATCGAGAAAAAAACGCACAGCGGCAGCCACTCGTCGCACGGCTAATTCGGTACGGTGTGCATGTGGTCATTGTTTTCTTAAAAAAAAAATGAAATTGTCTGTTTTATCCGTGCGGATAAACGCGCCTGTGTGCAAAGGGCTTAACTCTGGGGGAGCCCGGGATCGAACTGGGAACCTTATGGGTTCTCCATCCGGCCGCTCTACCTCCTGAGCCACTGCCGTCCCGTACAGGTTACAGTGTGGAGATAGCAGGTTTCTGCCTGACGACAGACAACTATATGCAGTGACAGGGACGTGCTGGGCCCCTGATTCAGCCCGGGAAAAAGAGTTGGAGACGCCCTCATTGCACGCTATAGCGAAACATCTCTCTCTATAGCGCTGCTGCTACTCAAAGATTTGCCATTTCAGATCATGACAAGTGACAAGCTAGTGGGTCAATTACATGAGTTATATTTCCTCGTTGTCGGGTGGAAACCTTGTATGTTCAAAACCGTTTGTTTTGTATTTATCATTTTAAAATTGATTTAAACTAGTGAAAACAGACGATCTACAAGCACACAACGCCTCGCACCGCGAGGCGTTGTGTGCTTGTAGATCGGCTGTTTTCACTACTTTTGTGCAACGGCCTTATATGATGAAGCAGGGCTTTGCTTTACGAAAAAATGTATACATTTGAAACTTGGAGATACAAGGTTTCTGCCCGACAGTGACGATTTACTTTGTTCGCCGCCCAGCCCCCAAAATGGAACGAAGGCCGACATTTTATTTTTAATTCTTTCCTAATGGACGGCCTGGACCGGCCGGGAATGAACCGGCCGTTCGGGAGTTGTCCCGCTTTTCCCAATGGCCAGCACGTCCCTGTTCAGTGAACTCACTGACACTCTCTGACTGTCCATCAGCCCAGGCTGAGACCACCTGCATGTTGCTATAACCGGGTCCACTCCACATTAAAACTGCATGCTTCCAACATCTAAGCCTTTTACCCCATGCTTCCATCCTCTTTCTAACATCTCAACCCTTTTATCCCCATGCTTCCATCCTCTTTCTAACATCTCAACCCTTTTATCCCCATGCTTCTATCCTCTTTCTAACATCTCAACCCTTTTATCCCCATGCTTCCATCCTCTTTCTAACATCTCAACCCTTTTATCCCCATGCTTGCATCCTCTTTTCAAGATGTACATTCATCAGGGACGTGAGAATGTTGAATGTTGGCAGGGGCTCACATTTCTAAACGGGCCTTTAGATGAAAATGTCGAAAATAGCAGACCTCCAAGCTCACAACGCGTCGCAGCGGCTATTTTCGGTACTTGATACCAAACTGAACTAAAGCATAATCAAGTGAATGCTGGAGATGTGGCATAACGGCATGGATTTCTACACAGAGAGGGCAATTCTTTCAACATAAGATGCTGCATTCAAGTTCAGCAGAGTTTGGACAAGGCTATTCTCTTGAATGCTGCCTTCAGTTATGGCATGGAAAGAGGGGGCACTTGCATTTCTTTCACCATAGTAAAAACTGCATTCATGGTCTGGAGAGGACACTTTTTACCGACGGATAAAAGGGCAGGCGCTCAAGCCCCCTTTGACGTCTATGTGTGAACGTGCCTGACATTTATTATTAGAAAATAAAGAAGAAAAAAGAAATCCAGTGCAGATATATAATCAGTTGAATGTGGCTTGTTTTCATCCCCAAATCCTTTTTTTTTGTGAGTCTCTGGTCAGACATCTTCACAACCCTATTATTCCATAGCCCAATCATTTAACATTATTTTGTGTCTGATGCTTGTTAATTGCCCACACTGGACTCCCAAAAAGATGTGATAGTTCTATGTAGAGTGGTCTAATCAGAGAGTTGTGCCCTTGCGGGTTCAGAAACAGCGCTGGTCACGTGGTTCATTGTCACCTTACCCCTCATAGACTTCAATGCTTCCTTTGAACTTCCGGGTTTGCGGTTTGTCACTTTACACCAATAGATGTGTGCGCACTGCGCAGAAGACCTGGCTCCCATGAAGTGAATAGGAGTGACGCCACTCTCTCCCCACAATGCTCTGGTTCTATGATGCACAGTGTTGGAACCTGTATGTTCCCTGAAACCCCAAACACCAGAGGCACAGTCAGACACGGGCCATACCCCTGATCCATAGAGTTGTGTGAAGATATTGAATCCTAAATGACCACAGTGTTTAACTTTATTTATTACCCGGCTTGGTTGAATGCTTGATTCCGGTTGGTCGGGCGCTGAAATCAGCGGTGAATTTTAGGCGTATAATTGACCGCTCCGCTCCGTAATTCACCGCTGCCTAATCGACACCTGCTGCATTCAGGCTGCACTGCTTGAATTTAGTGCCGTATCCAACATGGCAGCCATGTAAACAAACACACAGCGACATTTACAACTAAACGTTGCTCTCAAGAATGTTTTTAGAAACATTTGAGGCGAGAAATAGACGACGCAGTAACAGAAATGGATTCTATTTGATCAGCACTTCCTTGTTTTCCAAGGCGACGTGTCGCGCTGGGGGGGGGGGGGGGGGGGGGGGGGGGGCGGACTTTCAGCCGTCTATAAACAAGGAAATACTTTGTTTAGTTTTTTAGTTTTGAGTCAAATTATTAATTGTATTCATTAGCCGGGTAATTCAGTCGTTATTAGCCGGGTAATTCTGTCGTGTCCATATAAGCCATAATGACCAAGCAGCAAGACGTTATCACATACTCATGACAGAGCCCAGTGCCCTGCAGTGCCCGCTGACTGAGCTAACACCATCATTAATGTCATGTGCTCATCCAATGTCAATCCAACTTATACTGGTCTGTATAATATGATAACATTATTGACCCAACATTAAACACAACTGAACTTCTCTGTAATTGTGACCGTCAGGTCGCAAGTTACTATGAAAAGCTCCACCGGCTGTCTCTCTGTCTGTCCGTATGTCTATCACGTCACGTCACACTTTTGCCCCTACTCTTATCTCTGGCACCGTTGCCCCTATCCATGCCAAACTTTGCACACACACTCCTTGGCTGGCAAACCACAACCTCCAGCCCTCATTTCTCACATGACCCTCTTCTAGCGCCACCATGAGGCCGATTTTTGCAAAACACATCTTTGGACACTGCTCCTACAGATTTTGCCCAAAGATCACACAAAGCGATACATATCTCTAAAGTCATGTCATCAACATGGATCTGTCCCAGTTCCCTTATTCCCTCCATTTCTAGTCTAGAAAACTCAATTTCTTCTAGTTTTTCACTATTTGTCCCGAGTGCCGCGCTGCAAGCTTGTAGATCTGCTATTTTTGAAAAATCGTGAAAATGAGTGCAAGTCTTTGAATATCTTTGACCCGATCTTTGACCCGACTTCTAAATCCTTCCTCTAAATCATGATGTTCTCAAACCTTTTCATGTCAAGGACCCCCAAAATTACATGTATTTGGCCACGGACCCCCATCTCAAAATATATTGTTCCAGGGACCACCCAGAAGCAAATATTTGAGTTACAAATGTTCGCTTTTAAGTAGATATATTCAAAGACAAAAAATCATGATTTTTCAAAAATAGCAGATCTACAAGCTCGCAGCGCAGCACTCGGTGCCGCGCTGTGAGCTTGTATATCTGCTATTTTTCAATAGTTAAAGCAGTCAATAATCGTAGGCCTAAATGGGTTAACAGAGCATCAGTCTCGTTGGGTGTTATTCAGCTCTACGACGTTGGAAGCACTGATTCGTAAAAACAGTCTTCAACCAGGAAGATTGGCTCCATCCGGTGGAATATTTCTTTTCGCCCTAGTAATGTATCTTAAGCGTGCCCAGACTGCGTCCACTAAGTAGAGTAAGCTTTCAACTCCCCACTGACACCTTTGGTTTGGTGAGGGGCGAAACAGTTTTTTGTTATTTTCGGACCAGACAGCGGGGCTTTCCGGATTTGTCAAGCCGGAGCGGAGGTATTTAGAGGAACATAGCGTGAACTCCACTAATGCTATGGACCAGAGCTAATCAATCTCATGCTCAGCCAGTAAGACATTTAACACATCGGATGCCCACGTGATCTCTGACGTCTTATTTGCTGGTGCCCATGGCAACGCGTCATTTTACCTACCGGCGAGAGTACTGGCGAGAAAAGTAATCCGAGTAAATGTAATCCGAGTATGTCCTGTTTATTTCGCGAAAATCTTTTCTCTCAGTCAGGACCGTTTTTTATCATTTCTAAGCCACAGTGTTTGTGTTACGGCATGTAGAAGAGGCTGCCGTTTTGAGAAAAAAATGAAAAAAGGAAGAGAATCAGGAGAAAACAGCATTTTTGTGCAGCCGGTAAACAGGAAGTCAACGAGCCACACAGCACGTCCGGGTGACGTAATTGCGCGCTGCATGTTGGGAAATGGAGTTGTTTCATCACCGCGGTAGCCAAGTGCAGTAGCTACAGTACAGTATAGTTTACTGTACAACGCGTCAAACACGTCGTTGGGCACTCGTAAAGATCAAAGAGATTGACGCGTAGACACCACGTGGGCACCCGATGTGTTAAATGGAGTCGCTCCAATGTCTTCCTCCCCCTTTTATCCCCTGCGGTCAGATATCGTCTCTGTCGGTGGAAACCTCAAATGTCCAACACCGTTGCTTTTCAGGATTCAAATTAAAAAGCGTCAAACGTAGCAGATCTACAAGCTCACGGACGTTTCGAACTTGCTGTTAATTCACGGAAGCAAAAACACAAAGAGTATGGAGAGATAAGAGATTTTTTTTCCTGCAACGATATTATGCAAAACACTGTCTTGTCTGCTGCACACAAAAGGATCATTTCACCTTGAACACCTGCCCCAGGTGTCCCAACACAATGAGTGTTCTGTTGACAGACAGCCGGCGAGACGTCGGAGAGGACGAGACGTCCTTTGTTAGCTTTGATTTACTGCTCCTGTTCTGAAACTAAACGGCAGACGGAGCAGCAGATTGGTTGTGTTGGAAGTTTCAGACTCACCAAGGAACACTGGGCACCGATTTAACTTGAAAAAAAAAGAAAAAAAAATCACCCTGGTTTTCAATCATTGTGTGTTTCGAACTAAATGTTGGTGGAGCAAAGTCCACCAATATTCTTTTGTTGGATAAAGTTTTAACCACACGTCGATCAATTGTTTTCCAGCTTGAGGATTTACCGGCTTACCGGCTGGTATTTATCACAATGATTTGATGATGATGATGATTATTAGAAGTCAGAAAGAATCAAGTAGCACGCACATCTCGTAAAAAATTCTCTGGGTGCTGAGCAAAAAATACGTACATGAAAGAAGGAGAGGCTCGCAACACCGTCAAGGGCTCCCAGGCAAGTTTATTAACAACGTTTCGACCCCATAAGGGTTAATTAACTTGCCTGGGAGCCCTTGACGGTGTTGCGAGCCTCTCCTTCTTCGATGATGATTATTAAGCACACTGAATTATGCCGTGTTGCTGAAATGTGCAATACAGCTAAAACTGCCTTGCCTTGCCTAGATTAGTGAGATTGTGTGTCGCCATATGGTATGTTAGGATGGATGCATGCATACTGCAGAAAAGGTGCATTATGTCATCCCTTCAATAGTTTTTACAGCGATGACAGAAAGGTTGCAAGATATTTATTACAGACACTTTGCTCATGTCTGGGAGAGGATTTTTCTTTCTTCCTGACATCATCAATTAGCAATGCGTTAGGACCAGAGACCGTGTCCAGAGACGCATTTGTTTTCCCCGGTGAAAAGGCCAAGGTGTCTTGTAGAAATGCTTCCAAACGCCTGAGTTGAACACATTTCAGCTCTCGGCAAGCAGATAAAAACACCACACGTGGAGAGTGACGCAATTTGAGAAATAATTATTGAGAAATGTGAAGTGGCATTTCTTCCTCTGCCTAGTGGGAACATGCGTGCCCAATTTCACCAAGATTGCACTCTGTGTTCATGATTTGAGGCATTTTGTTCAAAACGGAGCAATCCTGCAATCTTTGGAAGCCAACTGTAGCCATTCAGGATGGAATATGGAAAATCGGGACAGATCCATCTTGATCACATGACTGTAGAGATACTGTCTACCGATCTGCATGATTTGTGGACAAAATCTGTAGGAGTAGTGTATAGAAATGTGTTTTGCAAACATCTGCCTCATGGTGGCGCTAGAACAGGGCCATGTGAGAAATGTGGGGCAGAGGTTCTGAATTGGCATCCAGGGAGTGTGTTTGCATAGTTCAAACATGATTATTTTGGGGGGGATCCCCAGTTCAAACATGATTATTTTGGGGGGTCCCCAGTTCAAATATGATTATTTTGGGGGGGTCCCCAGTTCAAACATGATTATTTTTGGGGGCGTCCCCAGTTCAAATATGATTATTTTGGGGGGGTCCCCAGTTCAAACATGATTATTTTTGGGGGGGTCCCCAGTTCAAACATGATTATTTTGGGGGGGTCCCCAGTTCAAATATGATTATTTTGAGGGTTGCAGCCTGAAAAGGTAGAGAACCACTGACTTAAAGGGGAAGACCACCCATTTTCAATATTAAAATATGTCATTAATATACCTTAGAGGAGTTGTGTGGAAATAGAAAAAAAGTCTGGAGGATTGATTTTGGGGTTTGTATTGTAAAGTACAATGTGTGATGTCATCAAGTTGTAATTTACAATACAAACCCCAAAATCAATCCTCCGGTTCTAGGCAACACAGAAGGGGGGGAACTTTTTTTCTATCTCCACACAACTCCTCTAAGGTATATTAATGACACAGTTCAATATTGAAAATGGGTGGTCTTCCCCTTTAAGGAGCCGTGCACCGTCTGTCTGCTGCTTATTGACATTCACACTGTGTATTCTGGTCTGTTGTGTTTCTGTTGTGTTTCTGTTGTATGACGTGTCGTGGTGACACAGAGACCCCTCGGGGCGATGTGTCGCACTATGAATAAATAAACCCTGAAGTGAACTCTTACTGTCCTGATGTGCGATAAAGAAACAGAACAGTGTGTTCCTCGGAGGCCGCTGTGTGTGTGGGTCGTGGGGTGCAGCTGTCAGGACACCAAGGAGCTGCTGGGAAATCCAGTTTTTTAAACTCATTTACCACCAAAGCTAGGCTTTTTTTATTATTATTTCCTACCATCAAAATACCTTACTTTTGAGATTTTATAGAATAATATCCGAACATTATTTCCATCTGCGGTGTTGTTTAAGAGACGTCCGCATGTATAGTGTCGAAAAAAAGAAAAAAAAAAGAAAGACG
>NC_137816.1:67580079-67582579 GCF_963921795.1 Nannobrachium achirus
TCTCTCCCCGAAATTCCAGACTCTCTTCCCAAAACGAAGTGTGTGATAGAGTCTGGTTTATTAACCAGGCAACCCCTCGATTATATTGTTGGACGGTGGAGTCCCATTCTTTTCTGTCCACAATGTGTGCAATAACACTGACAGTCTTATTATTAATATGGAGACCATCAGATGGTGGATGAGAGAACCAGGCTCTCCGGCTGTGAGGCGCTGGCAGCGCCCACAAAGAGAAGCAGGCTCTCCGGCTGTGAGGCGCTGGCAGCGCCCACCAAAGGGATGAGCGTGCCCAGGGGTGTCACACCAAATCCTGGGCCCTGGGTACAAGGATTCACTGCGGGCCCCCCATGAATGTTCTTCATAGGGGGAGCGGGTTTAACCCATTATTAGGCGTTATTTTGTGGTTTAACAATTGAAAAATATCTACAAGCTCACAGTGTGGCACCGAGTGCCACGCTGCAAGCTTGTGGATCTGCTATTTGTGAGAAGTCGTGAAAATTTGTGCAAGTCTTTGAATATTTTATATCCTTCTGAGGTTTTTTGAAAAACCTGTTTCCCATCTCAAAATATTTAGTTCCAGGGACCCCCCAGAAGCAAAATCTGACAACAAATGTTTGCTTAAAAAAACACATACTGTATATATAAGTTCATATTTTAGATTGTAATTAAAGAATATAAAAGATGAGTGTTCAAATCATTTAATTTACTTATTTCTATTGTTTTAGAGATTCTTATTTCAGTGGTTGGGAGCATGCGTACAAGTGGATAAATATGTAATTTTACACAGAATAAGCCCATTCCCAAGATACAACGCAACCTTTCATGGTTGGATGTGACTTATGGGGGCTAGAAGTGTTACTGTAAATAGCAATAAAGAAACTGCTGGCTTATTGTGTCTAAAAAGACATATTTAGCCACTTGTACGCATGCCCCTATGCGTACGCATGCATGCCCCACATTTTAGCACGGTAAACGCGATAAAACAATAGAACGAAGCAAATGAAAACATTTTAACACTCACTTTTTCTTTTCTCTAATTACAATCTAAAATATGAACCCTTGTTGTAAAAAAAACAAAGTTGTCCTTTAATAATTAAGCTCCATCCTTGGGCTCTAGTAACTCAGTCCCACTTTCCCCCCTTGTGACGCCCCTGAGCGTGCCGGACAGGTGGCCGGGACGAAGATTGGCCCGTTTTGGGTGATTTAAGCCTGGCGCCTACAGGGGAGAGAAAAGAAACAATGAAATCCAATTATCTCCCTGCACAAAACGCCTCCCAATGACTACGACCGTGATGTTACAATTCATTCAAACTGTGGGCAAAAATGGCCTCGTGAAAAGAAGAGAAAAGATATGTGAACATTAGCAGATTTATAAATCACTTGTAGGAAAATTATGTAGTGTTTAAAAGGCGTACATTAAGCGCTTTTTTATTGTATTACTCTCTGTCGCGGCATAATTCAGAGAAGGACATACCTTGTACAGTCTGCTGTGACAGAGATATTAGGTAATTCATGCCATATTAGATACAGTAATGCATGAATTAGAGCACTATTGGGCTCTGCACTATTGGGTGTTGTATTGAGTATTATTATTGCTTGTGTTTGACATAGTGAGATACTGTTGTGTAGCACTGTCTGTTTGGACACTTTTTGTTTGGCACTGCTAGGCTGGCCATTGGAAAAAGCGGGACAACTCCCGAACGTCCGGTTCATTCCCGGCCGGTCCAGGCTGGCCATTAGGAAAAAAATAAAAATAAAATGTCGGCCTTCGTTCCATTTTGGGGGCTGGGCGGCCAACAAATAAATCGTCACTGTCGGGCAGAAACCTCGTATCTCCAAATTTCAAATTTGTTAATTTTTTAAGAAATGTGCAGATACCCTCTATACACTTAAACTTTGTTGGTTTGTTTACTGTTGAGTGAGAAAACAATGTTGCACATTAAGTTATAATCATCAGGGGACCCCCTATAATAACTTGGGGACCCCCAGGTTGAGAACCACAGCATTATCCTCTTCAATAAGGAAACAGTAGAGTGTAAATGTAATGTAAGAATCCTCTTCAATAAGGATACAGTAGAGTGTAAATGTAATGTAAGAATCCTCTTCAATAAGGATACAGTAGAGTGTAAATGTAATGTAAGAATCCTCTTCAATAAGGATACAGTAGAGTGTAAATGTGATGTAAGAATCCTCTTCAATAAGGAAACAGTAGAGTGTAAATGTGATGTAAGAATCCTCTTCAATAAGGATACAGTAGAGTGTAAATGTGATGTAAGAATCCTCTTCAATAAGGAAACAGTAGAGTGTAAATGTAATGTAAGAATCCTCTTCAATAAGGAAACAGTAGAGTGTAAATGTGATGTAAGAATCCTCTTCAATAAGGAAACAGTAGAGTGTAAATGTAATGTAAGGATCCTCTTCAATAAGGAAACAGTAGAGTGTAAATGTAATGTAAGAATCCTCTTCAATAAGGAAACAGTAGAGTGTAAATGTGATGTAAGAA
>NC_137816.1:67585079-67595079 GCF_963921795.1 Nannobrachium achirus
CCCCCCCATTCAAGGACATAGTGGTCTAAATTCTGAAATCATGCACTAAACACGATCGAAGCGATTTACGATGCTTTTTGAATGATTTATAGATGCTAACACCACTCTGTTTTCCTGCAAAATGGTTTGGTCTGTGTTGCCAAGTTCTTAGAAACAAGCAGCCAGCTATATGAAAACCACAATATTCCAGGGTGGTTTTCATATAGCTGGCTGCTTGTTTCTCTCGCAAAATCTGGCAACATGTGGTGTTTGCTGTGAAATGAAAGTTACAGGAGGACACTGCTGCTACAGCTGAAACTCAATAGAACACAATATTTATAACTTTGGTTCTGCCATTTCAAATAGTAAGGAATGCCGCCACCCTGGACAAGGAAAGGATTACTTTGTTGTTTTTGTTGCCACCCTGGCCTGGACAAGGAAGCTAAAGGATTACTTTGTTGTTACTTGGGCTGTGTGTGAGACGAGAGGACTGGAGGAGGAGGAGGAGGAGCAGGAAGGATTTTCAATTCTCAAGCCGGTAATGAATCAATGACATTTATACCGTATTGTGTTCTGGACTGGCGGCCTGTTCTAACCTGTGCCAACTGCTTGTGGACTGTATTATTGTATTGTGTGTTCAGTGTTCTGACGGCTGAGCGGCTGTCATGCTTCTGAGTTCTGAGTAGGATACTGTATAGTATTTTATTGTGGCCAGTGTTTTGAGTGATGAACGGTCGCTGTGCCAAATTGTTGCTATAGTCGGTGTTCTTGAGGTAAAAAGAAGAAACATGAAAGAAACGTTGGTTATGACGAGAGGACTGTTTAATGTCAGTGTTTGTGTTGAAGTGTGTTTTAAGCTTTGGTTGTGTTGGTTATTGCAGTACTAGTGATAACTTGATAAGTAAATAAATAATACATCATAAAACCGTTAATGCCCGTATCTGAAGGAAAATGAGGGGGGAAAACCGCCCGAAAACCGATCTCTGCACGCAAAAAAAACGGAATCGGGCGCATTGGTCCCCTTCTATGCTTTTCGTGGATCTGCGCGCATGGTAGGGCCAAAAGTGTGACGTCATGTCATGTTACATTACGTTACGTGGCTGTTACGGCCCGGCCTAAGGGAGCCTAAGTAGGGCATAAAGTGTGACGTCATGTCATGTTGCATTACGTTACGTGGCTGTTACGGCCCGGCCTAAGGGAGCCTAAGTAGGGCATAAAGTGTGACGTCATGTCATGTTGCATTACGTTACGTGGCTGTTACGGCCCGGCCTAAGGGAGCCTAAGTAGGGCATAAAGTGTGACGTCATGTCATGTTGCATTACGTTACGTGGCTGTTACGGCCCGGCCTAAGGGAGCCTAAGTAGGGCATAAAGTGTGACGTCATGTCATGTTACATTACGTTACGTGGCTGTTACGGCCCGGCCTAAGGGAGCCTAAGTAGGGCATAAAGTGTGACGTCATGTCATGTTGCATTACGTTACGTGTTACGGCCCGGCCTAAGGGAGCCTAAGTAGGGCATAAAGTGTGACGTCATGTCATGTTGCATTACGTTACGTGTTACGGCCCGGCCTAAGGGAGCCTAAGTAGGGCATAAAGTGTGACGTCATGTCATGTTGCATTACGTTACGTGTTACGGCCCGGCCTAAGGGAGCCTAAGTAGGGCATAAAGTGTGACGTCATGTCATGTTGCATTACGTTACGTGTTACGGCCCGGCCTAAGGGAGCCTACGTTACAAGGCTGTTACGGCCCGGCCTAAGGGAGCCTAATTTAAGCCGCAAAAAAAAGTGGACTCCCTCCTCCCCAGTCCCCAAACAGCCAGGCCAGGTTTGAAATCCCAACGCTTAGGGCTTTATTGTAATAAGTTAAGATAAAAGTCAGTCATTAAGTTACATGTTACCTCAGGGTGGGAGCCTATAAGGATAAGGCTCCCATCAAACAAAAGAAAACCCATAATATACACACATCTTAACTAAGACGTAACCAAAACAACAGAGGACAAACTAATATCACAAGGAGGTCACCCACCCCTACGTACCCCTACATAGTACTTTAACCCATGGTGAATACAACGCTAAAATCACAAAGGATGTTGTTTGGAGGCTAGTGGGAGAAATATGTGAAAAAGGTGTTCACTTCCGGCAGAAAGCGTGAAAATTTGCACCTAGGGGTATTTTTGTGCGCTGAATTCAAAAATTGACGGTCCCAAGCACTTTTCTCAAATTCACTTTTCTCTAATTCACTTAACATAGGGTTAGGAAAAAAAGACCCCCCAAAAATCTTCTTTAAGTAGCATGTGAGGGGTCTATCTGGGGGGTTTTCATGATTCTGAATCCATTCAAGCATTTGTTTTGCACAAAAACATTCCTTGGGCAAGAAATGGACCCCACAAAACTATGGTTTAGTGATGAGTCATCACTTTTCACAGTTGTGTAGGGTCCATTTCTTGCCCAAGGAATGTTTTCCGTGCAAAACAAATGCTTGCAATGGATTCAGAATCATGAAACCCCCCTAGATAGACCCCTCACATGCTATTTAAAGAAGATTGTTTTCCCTAGTATGGTAAGTGAATTAGAGACACCTGATCCCAGGGGAAAAGTGCTTGGGACCGTCAATTTTTGAATTCGGCACACAAAAATACCCCTGGGTGCAAATTTTCACGCTTTCTGCCGTAAGTGAACACATTAGCCTATTTTTGTTACATATTTCTTCCACAAGGCTGGCTAGGAGGAAGACACCAGCAACTGGAGGCAGCCATCTTTATAGTCTCCAGCCTGGTCACAATAGCCAATCAGCAGTAGTAGCTCCACCTATGAATTAACACTCACAATCACACTCAGCCACCACTCACACCAGCTGGCAACCACTCACTCTCAATCAGTACCACTCGCAGTGTCTCACACACACACGCACACACACGCACACGCACACGCACGCACACACACACACACACACACACACACACACACACACTGAGGGGAAAATACATACATTGGGCAAGATACTGAACAAATGCCTAATATGACCCTAAGGTCGTAACAGTGGCGGACAGACAGACGGACAGCCGGTGGAGCTTTTCATAGTAACTGCGACGTGACTGTTGCAATGACCTAGGATATGAAGTGGAGGAGCTGAAATGAGCTGCACCACTTCAGGTGTTGGAAAAAAGTAGACCCTGAATCAATGTAGAAAGACTCTGTCATAACGTCGTTGCCGGGTGGAAACCTTGTATGTCCAAAACCGCTCGTTTTTGCATTTATCATTTTACAAATGATTTAAACTAGTGAAAATAGCCGATCTACAAGCACACAACGCCTCGCGCTGCGAGGCGTTGCGTGCTTGTAGATCGGCTGTTTTCACTACTTTTGTGCGACGGCCTTGTATGATGAAGCAGGGCTTTGCTTTGTGAAAGAACGTACACATTTGAAACTCTGAGGTACGAGGTTTCCACCCGACAACGACGATAAGTTAAGTACGGAATGAAAAATTCACGTGAGTAAATTAGAAAAAAAAAAAGTAGAGAGAAAAGTGCAAAAGTATTGCTGTATGTCACAGTTATGGTATTGCTATCAATACCATAAGTACCATAAGTAGCACCTGCTGGCCTAGCGGTCCAGGCTCTGAGGTTCAAATCCTGATCCCAAATACCTTTGCTGCGTGTCACTCCCCATCTCCCTCCCCATTTCTATTTTCTTATGTCCTATTAATAAAGACATAAAAGCCTCAAAAACAAATCTAAATATATATATATATATATATATATATATATATATATATTTATATATATATATATATATATATATATATATACCAAAAGCAGAAAGTAAATAATCTATGCAGAATGTCGCGTTTCACAAGTTTTCAAATGTATAAAATGTCTAAACAAGCTCACAATGTGTTGCATTTAAGGCTGGGACTTAAATGCGATTAATTAATTACAGAAAATGAACGCGATTAAAAAGAATTACGCATTTTGATCGCACTTTGTTTTTGCACCACAGAACCTTCAGTTTCGGGCATACCGATCATAGCGATGCACCAACCAAGAAGAGACAACAAACGCAAAGGGAGAAGTAGCCGATCAGAGCGCTTTGATTGGCCCAGTGGATGCCAAATTTAAATTTAAAAAACCCACTTGATTGATTCACTCGTACAACAAAATGTGTTTTACTTGAAAAAAAAAATCGATTAATTGCGATTAATTAATCACAGAGCCTGTAATTAATTAGATTAACATTTTTAATCGCATCCCAGCCCTAGTTGCATTGTGAGCTATTTTGCTCTCCCCAGAGACGAAAAAAGAAATCAACCTGATCTGTCCTGTATCAAACAGATAGTCGTCATTACACCCATGACAATACCTGCTTGATTATTGCCAGACCCATGAAATGGGTAGGCCTACATAAGCAAATGTCGGTCTGTCTGTCCGGGTTTTCTATATAAAGGGTATATATGATGATGACATGATGATGACATGCCTACAAAAGGCATGATGTCATAAATGATGATGACAGACAGGGGGTCTGGCACAACCAGGTTGACCTGGTCTAGTTCCACTCAGACTAACAATAGCAGCTTTCTATAAAGTAGAAATACATAGAGTCATATCGCTGAAGCCAAACACAATCTCTGAAGGCTGTTCTTTGTGTTAATCTCCAGAGCTTTGTTATCCCCCCCCCCCCCCCCCCCCCGTTTCCCAACGCTTTTTTCTGCGCCGCTCGGCGGTCCGGTGCCGCTCAGCTCAGAACGGGGTTGTCTGGGTTCGATCCTCCAACGCGGCGGTTATTTAAGATCTGCTATCAAATGATCCTCTTCCTGTTCCACGTTCTGTTTGGTCTCTGCGTCTTCAATCACACAGGTCAGAGGTCACAGCCCAGGTCACGCCGACCTCTTTCAGGAAAAACTCCAGGGACTTTTATAGAAAGAAGAAAAGAAAGTTGTTGAGCAGAGAGAGAGAATGAGAGAGAGGGAGAGAGAGAGAGAGATCAGTAGACCAAAGAGATTGGTAACAAGGATATTGTTCTCATTGTGTCCATGGCAGGGAGACCTGAGCCAATGATTCTCACTGCCGTTTTGACAACTCGTTGGAGGGATTTCCTCTCGGCTTGGGTAGCGTTTCTGAACCACACCGTGATACCGTTGGTGAGGATGCCTTCCCACGAGTCCTCTGTAGGCCAGAGTGAGAGGACTGAGTCCGGCCTTCTTATTCAGCATACGAATGAAGTACAGCCGCTGCTAGGCTTTTTTCACTGTAGCAACAGTGTTTTGTAGATCTGCTATGAGTCTATAGGGCAGTGGTTCTCAACCTGTGGGTCGGGACCCCTGGAGGGGTCCCCAAATTATTTTGGGTGGTCCTCAGATGAATAGTAAACAAACCAACCTACAGTTTAAGTGTATAGAGGGTATCTGCACATTTAAGTGACAATTGAAGGAGTTTTTAGTACCTCTAAAATGACAAATTAAACAATGTCTAAATTGTCAAATATTAGAGGAATGTGGAATAAACTCCCTGTCGCACTTAGAACAATGGACTCACTCGCTAGCTTTCGCCGTGGACTGAAGACTCACCTTTTCAGACTCCACCTAAACCCTTAGCACTACAGTAAAATCAATGACCATACATGAAGCTAGTTAGCATTTTTTTTTAGGTTTTTTCTAGAACTTTGATTATGTTGTGTTTTCTCTAGATAGATATCCATTAACATTGTTATATTGCTGTTACTGTACTGACATATTATCTTGTTTATTATTGTGATGTTTTATCTGCTTATTGTAAGTCGCTTTGGATTAAAAGCGTCTGCTAAATGCCTAAACTGTAAACTGTAAACTGTAGAGGTAGAAATTGTGAAAATAGCAATTACACGAATTACATTACACCAATTACATGCTCACAACACGCCACGTTGCGAGGCGTTGTGAGCATGTAGATCTGCTATTTTCACAATATAACTGTGTTATACAAAATGTAACTCTTAGTGCTCGTCAGGGTGGGGGGTCTCCTGTTAAAATATGATTATTTTGGGGGTTGCGGCCTGAAAAGGTTGAGAACCACAGCTATAGGGGTCCACGGACCACCTGTTGAAGACCACCTTACCCCGGATAGTGTTTTGCTCTAAAATGCTAGTGTTGTAACTTGTGCTGAGCAAGGACTACCGCCTCAACGTCAAGATCAAATATAATATTCACTCTCATATTTACCTTGTATAAAAATGTTTTTCCAATCTGTTTGCGTGTTTAAATATCCCTCTGAAATGTGTTTACCGTTCAGAACCACACAATGTGCACGGCACTCACAGCGATGTTGAAGGCGGTTAGAAATGTGCTGATTGTGCTCTTGCATTATCAGCGAATTGTAACCACTTTAACCCGTTTAAAGCATTTATGACCACCAGAGGCAGATCCTACTGTCTTCTAAACTGTAAACACTTTTTTGAAAAATATTTCAATGATCAGTGGGTCACTAACATTTTCATGTCAAGGACCCCGTAAATGATATAGGTGTTTGATTGACCGTGGAACCCCATCTCAAAATATGATGTATCAGGCACCCCCCCCCCCTCGTTTTTGGGCCCCGATGTCGGTATCGGACATCGGTCATTATCTCTCCGATGTATCGGTCGTTTTTATGAGTAATATTAGACCAACATTTGATGACATTTAGCCACTCAGACCCAAAACTTAGAATATATTGTCGTTGCATGTAATGATCCATTGGGTTTCATTTTACACTCATGAAGATCTTATAAATATAAAGGGTCCATTTGGTTACCAAATCTCCATCATTTTGCTGGGGAACACCTGGCACCCCCTAAAGACCACTGGTGGTCCCCGGACCATTGGTAAAAAAAAAAAAAAAAAAAAAAGTTTTGAAGGTAAGAAGTTTTGGAAATTTAGGCTATTTATTATTATTTTATATTATTACAAAACATGGGTTAAACATCGGCAATCAGTGGTCTAGCACTCACCATCGGCAAACATCGGCATCGGTCAAAAAATATGGCATCGGTCGGGCTCTAGAGTCCATATATGGGCATAAAAGGGACAAGGACGTGTATTGATGACATCAGGGATGTGAGGGATCATCATGGGTGCGTGTATATGCTGCACATTTCTAAAGCGACAATTTAAGAGCTTTTTATACCTCTAAAATGACAAACATTAAACATTGGCCAAATTGTCAAACATTAGAGGCAGACATTATGAATATAGCAGATCTACATGCTCACAACGCCTCGCAACACATTGTGAGCATGTAGATCAGCTATTTTCACAATAGAACTGTGTTATACAAAATGTAATGCCTCAACTCTTAGTGCTCGTCAGGGTGGGGGGTCCCCAGTTAAAATATGATTATTTTGGGGGCCTGAAAAGGTTGAGAAGCACTGTGTGTTCTAGCAGCAGACAGTGTTTGAAGTGTGGGGAGCGCTTTATGTTTATGACACGGTGACTTTCTTCTTAATCCTCTCAGCCTATGAGAGAGCTGCATGTGAGGTTAACCAGAGGTGACGTGTTCTACCCGGCGACCCGCCGCCACTTCACATATAGCTGCAGCTCATTGGTTATTATTCTGACATTAATGTAATCCCCATGGGGGATTGGATGATGGTTCTATAAGCCGGCTGTTGATTGGTCACGCTGTCATGTATGTATCCCCCTCTGGGTTTGACTCTGCACCAATCAACACGAAGCTTATTACTCTTATTGCGTATTACTCTTTAATAACTCCCATGACCATTTGGGAGAGCCACACACACACACACACACACACACACACACACACACACACACACACACACACACACACACACACACACACACACACACAAATTAAAATTTTGTTGCAAATAAAAAAAAGCAGATAAATCCACATTTATAATATGGAATAAACAAGTGCATGCATATGCATTCCTTTTAAGTGCAATAGTTACATAATTTAACATAAAACAAGTAAGCATAGGCTGAAAAGTTGCGGTGAATAAATGCAGGGCCATTACCAGGGCGATATTAAACATTTATGAGTTAATTTGTAAGTTGGTACCGAGGTTATTATAAAACTTAATGTGCACTCGTTCACCACTGCAGAGGCAAGGAGGATGCTGCGCATTGTGAGCTTGTAGATCAGATAATGTTTGCTGCTGTTGTTGTGACGATATCATACAAGGAATATACCAGTGTTGTTTTGACAGCACATTTTGATTTAGTTTCAGTCATAGTCTTTTGAATAAAATGTCATTTAGTTTTAGTCATAATTTAGTCACCTGAAAAGTTTTAGTTTTAGTCAATTTTTTGTCGACTAAATAGAGTTTTTAGGCGACTAAATCTACAGTTGATTTAGTCAGCTGAAATTTATTTTGGCAGGCCTTGATGGCATTGTAATGACTGATTTTACACTTGGTTGCGTGCTGAAAATAGCAGATCTACAAGCTTGTAGAAAAGTGGAACCAGAAGGATGCAAAATTCAAAAATATAGAGAGTACGAGGTTTCGACAACCAATTTTAAATGTAGTTGAGTAAAAAGTACCACAGTATTGGTATCAAAATGTACTTAAAGTACGAAATGTAAAAGTACTCATCAGGCAGAATGTCCTATATTTCAAATTTGCAAATGTATAAAAAATCTTTTGAAAATAGCAAGCTCACAATGTAGATCGGCTATTTTCAAATGGCCAAAATATATACAGAGCTCAAGTGGTATGTACGTTTTGTGATAAAAAGTAAAGTAACTAGTAACTAAAGTTAAGTAACTAGTAACTAAAGTTAAGTAACTAGTAACTAAAGTTGTCAAAACATTTTCCTCTGAGATGTAGTGGCATACAATTTAAAGTATTGGAAATTGGAAATACTCAAGTAAAGTACAAATACCTCAAAACAACAAAAGTACAGAACTTATGTAAATGTACTTAATTGTTTTACACCACTGGGCAGTCATAGGGAGGTTTAGGAGCTGTGGATTTAGTAGTGTATACTGTGGTGCTCAAAATGCGGTCCGGGGACTGCTCAGGGCCGGGGGTCTTTGATGAGGTTTTCCAAGGGGTCCCCAGCTAGAACATTATATGCTAAAGGTGGCAATTGCTCCTCATGTAATGAATGAATCAAAAATATATGCTACTTTCTGAAGTCACGTGACTTAGAGGAATTGGAATTTTGTATGAAGAAGGGCTTTAATTTACAGGAAGAAACAGAAAAAAACAAGGAGTTTTGTGCCCGACAGTAACAATATAGGCTACTCTTCTCTACGCCGGTGGCCTGTGTCACTGGTTGGACTGTTAAGACACTTAATGGACCTGTTGGATCCTAATGATATTCTAGATCGTTAAGGGAGAGAGTTGTGTGTGTGTGTGTGTGTGTGTGTGTGTGTGTGTGTGTGTGTGTGTGTGTGTGTGTGTGTGTGTGTGTGTGTGTGTGTGTGTGTGTGTGTGTGTGTGTGTGTGTGTGTGTGTGTGTGTGAGGCTAATTCATTTAGGCAACAAACAATAATGAATAGTACTGATATGACAAACTAGATTCTCTGGCTTATAGGGTATGGATAACTGAACAGACCAGATCATTGGCAGATGCCAGCTCCAAATCTGAGGACTGTAGGTGATCGGGTAAGGTTTTTTGTGAGATGCTTTCCAGTAAGGCTGGGCGATATTAGGAAAACCTTTGATATTCGATGTTGAATACCTCGATATCGATATTGCTCACGATATTAGTAAAAACTATTGCATTATTTCGTTTTTTAATGTTTTTCTGCTTTAGGTCCACTGCCTGCCTAACCCAGATAATGAATAGCATACATGCATGCACATTGCACAGTAGAATAAAGACATTGGCCGGGTTTCCCAAAGCGCAGTCGTACAAGCCCGTCGTAGGACACTCCGGTACGACGACGAAGCTGTTTCCCAAACGCGCCTCTCTCAAAACAGGCTACGCATGCCCTTAGGCTGGCCAGAGCCTTGTATTATAGAGTTCTGCCAACTCTGCCCCCATGTGAACGGAGATGATGCAACTCTGCACCGACTCTCCTTGAATGGCTCTGGG